>NW_027106849.1:1877252-1916984 GCF_000696795.3 Halyomorpha halys | reverse complement strand
TATACATTAATAACAGAGAATAATATATTAAATAATTATCATATCATTTAAATAATAATTGATTTTGTAATTTTACTCAATTTTTTTTTTCAAAAAGGAAGACTTTATTATGCTTTTATCTCGATGGTTGGATTTACTGAACTCTAAATATATGTGAATACATATGCGTCAGTACGATTCTTTATCCAAAATTTTTAAACAAAGAAAATCAAACTCAAACATTAGGCGCGGAACTGATTGGGCTACTGAACAAAGCCAGCTCAGCTCAGCAATTAAACTTTTATAAGATTTGTATAGTCTATTTAAGGGGCGGTTGGGAAGTTTTAAAGTAACAACGAATTTAAGACGAAGCCTCCCCCCCTCCTCCCGTTAGTTATGAGTTTGAATCAACTTAATAAGGATTTAAGAGGAATAATCGCACAACGACATAATTAAATGATAGCACGATGGTAAATCTCGCGGGCCTAAAGGGACGAGATTAGCTGAAACTCGGCTGGCAAGGAGCCAATTAAGAGAATAATCATTTAAAAACATTTGAAAGGAATATTTCGCTTTCATCTCGAGGATTCTCTTTCATAAATGACAAAACCATAAATGAAATGTAAATAAATACTGAGAAGATCAAAGGGAAAGAGAAGAGGGTAGCTGTCCAATCCTTTGTCCATGGTCCTTTCAACCGGCTCCTTCAAGGGTCCTCTTCAGATAGACAGAAGTAAATTAATAAATATGATTTGGGGTGCATCTAAATTGATTTGTTAATTTTAGATAAAATAATAACGTCGAAAAATCAGTGAATGTGCTTATACAAATCTTTTGAAACCATTGCAACAATTATTGGATCATCAAAATAGTTAAAAAATACCTTAGATCACAATTCACTCTTCTATTTTTTATATCCATTTTTTTGAAACATAACAATGAGAATGTCTCTCCCGATCGCAAAATCATTACTTATTACACCTGTATTTATTGAGAATTGAAGTATTAAACAGTTATTGGGGTTAACAATGCTATATCCTATCCTAAATACAAAATCCAAATTGAAACCAGAAACTATTATATATTTTTTAAAAACAATATTCAGGCCACTGCTGATGTACGGCTGGTAAGTCTGAGGAGCGGCATCCTTTACAAACAAAGAAAAAAATTACAATCTTTTAAAAATAAAGTCCTTAGAATCGCAGTGGATGCTCCTTAGTTTATAAGAAATAGCTAATTGCATCGGGAATAACAAATGGAGTCGATAGAGAATTATATCAAGAAACGGTTCATGAAGTTCCACTCCCATTTACCGACCACTAAAGAAGCAGTGACCAACAACTGGGGAACATTTTGCAGGATGTTCTGTTATAAATTCTATTTTTATTAATTCCATTATTCACACTATCTCAATTTTATTTTATTTTTTTTTCTCTCCTCATTCTTTTTTTCTAATTAAGTTATTTTTTCCCATTAAAGAGTTTTTTTTTTATTAGGTCTACGAATGTCGTTATTTTTGTTATTAATTTTACTTTTCTTGATTTTGAAGAAGTATTAAAAAAAAAAAATAACGGTTATATCAACGATTTAGGCTCATCAGGCCGATATGGTATTAAATAAATAAGTAAAAAACAAATCAGTTATTGAAAAATATTTATGATTTATTGTTTTGTGACCAATTGTACAATTGACACGTTATGCGTCATTGATCACTCACTAATGTACCTTGGACCATTAGAATCTTGGTTTGAATTTTAGATGTTTAGAAAGCTAGAAAGTTATATATGAAATCAAAATTCTCCATCATTCTGGTTGATCCTTTTAATTTTAACTTTAATGCATGGGTTTAGAATTTTTATACATTTCACTTCGTATTTCTTTTTTCGCATATTTGCCTCTATCTATCTCCAGTTCCTTCGTAGAATCTGATCTAGTATTGAAAATTATTTTTTACGATCTGGTAATATCCTTATGCTGAATTTTATAACAACATACTTTCCTTTTCAAATATCACTGATTTCATATTTCTTTACAATCATACTAACGTTTATTTAAACATATGTTCTTGAACATGGTGTAAAGCAGTGTTATGGAACGATGTTTTGATCCAAGGTATTTAATGGAGGTAAATGATGATACTAAATAAAATTTCAACATTCCAGACTTTGTCTAAAATTGAAAATGGCTTAATAAATTACACGCCAGTAATCAATGATTCCAGTACATTTATTTAAGATACATATAAAAAAATATATCTCTTCTCAACTTGAAACAATGACACATGGAGAATTGTCCTCTCGGCTTCTTATACTTTACTCGGTTGACTTTGAAAAAATGTGAACAGACGTACACCAGGATCAAGCTATAATGAGAATAAATAAAAAAAAATCTTAGAACACTGCTCGATATAGCAGTTACCTATGGTTATTATAAAGAATATTATCATCATTTTATGTCTGTTAAATTTGATTATCATAATGGAAGTGTCTGCAACATCAAGGAAGTAGTTCCATTCAACAAATGTCGGGGAAATTAAAAAAAAAAAATGCTTTCAAAATTCAGTTTTTCTGATAACTCTTTTTTTCTACTTAAAAATAAATGTATCAGTATAAGGATATTCAACAGGGTTGTGCCATCTGGACTACTCTCAGAGTGGAGTATGAGGTTTCTAAAAGACTGCAGTATATTTTTATTCCCCCTAAAACTCAAAATAGTTTTAAGTTATTAATACATTTATTAAATCAAGTTAATTATTAATTATTTAAATTAATCATTAATTAATTACATTAATCAATATTTGATTAAATTTAAGAAACAATCATAAAAAATGTACTAAATACTTCTTGAATTGATGATAAAACACATTATATGCACTGTTTTAAACCTTTATAATATTGTAAAAGAAAAAAAATTCTCATTATTTTCCATTCGTAGATATACATTTTCTGTTACTGAAGAAATCTCTGATTGTTTTAGTTGGATATTTCGGCTATCTGAGCAAAAGGCAATATCCTTCTTCAATCACTAAGTCAAGTGAAGGTGTTCCTATTTAGCAGAAAATGGAGTTAAAGATCGATGTTGTTCACTTTTTAGATCTTAGGAAAAATACACTTTTCTTTATTGGGAGTTTGGTTTAAACAAAATAAAACAAAAAATTTCCAACTAGGAAGGGGGGCAATCAGAAGGATAAATTCAAACTATTTATTGACTGAAAAGTGCCATTATGTTTCTACTCAGTTCTTTTACAAGCTCTCTGTACTGATGAAATGTGTAGATCTGCCTTATAGGGGTATTCATGATGTTGTGTTAAATGTGAAATGTTTTATCATGTTAAATGTTATAGGATTAAAATCTTATTTACGTATAGGATTGTGAGCAGCCCTATTTAAAGTCATGTTAAATGTCAAATGCATAAGAGGTACTAGCGGATTTTTTGAGCAACTTGTTTTATACAAATTTCCTTCCAAAACTTCATGTTATTGTTTACTTATAAGTTTTCATTAAAGTAATTTATTACAACATTCCTAATTCGAGAGGAAATTTGAAGTTGTGTAAATATTTGACTACTGAGTGAGTTGTTGATCTTCTAACTTGTGAGGAAGGGAATCAAGATGAGCTAATTGACAACTGTTATTACATTATTATTATTATCGTAATTTATTGGTTTTAAAAACCTCCAAAACAACACTAATAAACTATACTCAAAAATAATCCAAATACAAACTACGAGCAAGTAACTTAACACAGTAAATAAAATGGTGTAGAACTTTAGCTGAGCTGTTTTGTGGCGTCATTCTCCATTTAACAAACCTAGTAACAGACTCTCAACCAAGTTATATGCTATATCGTTTTAACATGGTAAGAGACGGAAAAATTTCTCTATTTAACATTAGTTTTTCAATTTAACACGTTTAAATATGTTAAACTATAGATCATTATTACCCCTTTTATGTTCTGTTTATCATTAGAAATGGAATACTGCCTGCGAATACTTAAGACTGCGTCAATAGTTTCGTTCAGGTCAAATTTATACATTTCCAATCTGAAAGATTTATACAGTAAGTCCAATTAAAAATTTAAAAAAATAATTAGTAGTCCATTTGATTCCATCAAACTCTATTAGACATTAAACAATCGATAATGCATAGCACTAACTCTGCCTCATCTTGCCGTTCATCTAAATTATTCTGACAAACGTTCACTGATCACAATGGATTCCTAATATGACGGCCGGACGGTATCCTAAGAATCTAGCAGAGGGAGTTGGTTTTACGAGGTAATTCACAGATCTCATTAGTGTTGGTCACGTGCCATCGGCCTGAGGGCCGCAATATTAATATCGGAGGACAATTTTCCGATTTCATCTCCAATAATGATAAGTTATACGTATGTGCAATGTCACCAGCCGTAGTACTGAAATGTTAGTGAACATCGGGAAATGGCAGTTGTCCAATGGAATTACTATTGGAAGAGGATATGAAATTTCGAAGTTATTACGGAATTATAATTATTATTTACAAATATGGGACAGGATGTCGTGTAGAGATGGAAGTATTTAACTATAATCTTTATAAAAAAAACCTGAGATATACATATTTTAATACTTAATCAAAAATACCTAAATAATAAGAATAAAATAATTATAATATAATCAAATCGATAACATATTCATTATTTAATGTTGTTACAACCTTGATCAAAAATTAGAGAGAGATGCTTTATTTAGCCATGCTGACTAAGTATATTGGGTTGCTACAATACATTAACAATCAATCCATGATCGGACATAAATACAGTACGTATATTTACATGATTTATTTACTACACTCTAAACACAAATATTTTAATTTTTTGTCTCTATTTAACAATTTAATTGCATTTGAAAATTTTATTTCATTTAATCTATAACTTTATTCCCTCTCTCAAACCCACTCGGTCACAGCATGGTAACGCGCCGGTCTGCCAATCCATAGATTGCGAGTTCGAGTCCCCGGCCCTACGCGGGATTTTTTCAAGCTTATAACTATACAATACTCACTCACAACCTCCCTTTGGGTATTTGTTAGGCCCGTCAATGGGTAGCACTCACAAAAATAGGCATGGGAATGACCCACCCTATGAAAACCAATCCTTGGACCTCCACGGTCTGTCGCGCCAATAAACAAACAAACAAACAAAAACAAAAAGTAAGTTAAAATAAATATTTAAATGAAGTGAGTAAAAGTTAAAGTTTTGGTTAAGGTTTATACAAACTTAAGTAGGTAAGGTAGTTATATAACCAATTTTCCAAGTGGATCGCAAGAATACGGTTTTAATTTTTTTTTTAACTATGGTTCTTTTATAAAGAGCAACTGGAGAGGCTCGAAAGATACTTGAGTTTCATCCGACTTGAGTATTGAATTTGAATTTCCTGTTCGTTGGATACTTACAGGTGGCTTTAATATGATTCAGTCTTTATCTAGCCTTGTTCTGACTACGTTTTTTAAATTAATTTTTTATTGTGTCAAGTAATGATGATATCATTTTCAACTATTATTAATATAATTACTAAAGAAAAAGAAGAACGCAAAAAATGAGTTGCCATCCTTACATTCTGGAAAATTCTTCATAAAAAATATGAGCTTTTGTAGTAAAAAGGCTTAAATGGCAAAGATGGACGCTATATTTGTTTCCTAGAGTTACTCTAATTGTAGTCGTGTGAATTTGTGTCACAGAATCCAATAATCTATGGGAATTTTTTTACTGCGTGCATGCTGTCTTAAGAATCGCTAGAGCTGCTTATTCTTAGCGGTGGTAGAAAATAAAAGTTATTCCTGCTCTTCCTGAATAATGGTACGTCTGACAATTTTTTATTTTATTTTATTAAGTATTGAACGTATTCCAAAGGACTGTAGACTGCGGTCATTTTCTTTACTGTGATCGTCTCAGCTATTAGAGTTGTTACACACGAATGCCAGTTTACGGTCAATCTATGTAATAACTCAAACTATAAAAACTATAACTCAAATGTAATAACTCAAACTATAACAATATAATAAAAAAGAATAATAATAATAAATCTGTCAGATTTGCACTATTTAAAAAAAATCAGTTTTGATGTTCAAAAAAATTAATGTAATAAAATTATAAAATGAAATAATTGTAAAATGTATATTAGTTGGCTGCTGACGATGAACTTTGTTTCATAGTAATACAACTTTTTTTTTGTATTCCTCCCTACTTTTTAATCTGGGAGCTGAGACATCCTTTTATGTCCACTAAAATCCAAAGAGCACAAATACAAACCATTTTCTTTTTTGGTGCGTGAGGAACCACTTTTTTTTGGATTGTAGTTTTATTCGCTCACGATAAAAAGCTTAACACAGTATCAATTTTTTCTTTGACCTCAGCCACTGTAGTAGTATTTATGCGCTATTAGCTACTGCTTTTAATTCCTTAATAACATATAACATTTTTTTCATATTGTTTTAAACGTATATACTGTAAGTATTTTACTTTTCATCATTTTTTACACACCTGTTTACGAATTATTAAATCTCAAAAGAGGATATAATAACAGAAAAAAGACAATCCTTCCCCACCAGACCCACCCCGCTAAGACCCCCGGAGAGCGACAGTCCTATATCACTCTTGAAATATTAGCTTAAAACGGGAAGAGGAAATTTTAGTTAAATCGAGCAATATTAAAAAAGCACCTGAAATTGAAAAACTCTCCCAGTCTTTTTTTTCCATATTTATTTTTATAGAAGGCAACAACGCTGAACGCACTGCACTGTCTTTAAGTAAATCATCAAGACGAATGTAGGAGGATTATTAATATTTAGAAGATTATTAACAGGGCTTGTTTCCTAATGTTCGATGAACTGCACAACCAGTTGCTATTCCTATGGACTATCGTTATATTAAATATATTCTTTTTCTTCTTTCTATTCCTTCTTAGTGCCTTTCAGCTTGGAAGTGCCTCTGTCCTAGCAAACCAAGCCTCTCGATCCCGAGCCAGCACGCTCATGGCATCCCAGGTTTTCCCTCTTCTCTCTCTCACTTTGGAGATGTAGTCCTTCCATTGTATTCTGGGTCTCCCTCTTGGGGGTTGTCCTGTTGGTCTGGACTGAAAATATTTTTCTTGGATCTCTGTCTTCACACATCCCACAAATATGTCCAAATCATCTGAGCTGTCTCTTTTCAATGGTATCCTTTATGGAGACAGTTACAACATTCAGGTTCACCTTTGCAAAGTATTTAAATGTTTTTCGGTTCCCGGTCTATATATGCATTATTGCTTTTCCTGACATTGATGGTCCTTCCCTTACTTTTTAGCTCAGCTTCCCATTCAGTTACAGCTTGTTGTAGGTTTTCCTTAGTATCTGCTACAAGTACAATGTCATCCGCAAATACCATTACCTGGCTATTGTCCTCATATTCCATTTGCCAGTAGTAGTGCTGGCTGTTCTCCGTTTGTACATTTTCAGGATTTCATACATATAAATAATGAACTGGAGGGGGCTTAAACTATCTCCTTGCTTTACTCCTTTCTCAATTGCAAAGATATCATTCCATCAATCCTTACTATTCTCTTGGAATCGTGGTAGGTCGACTTTATAGCTTCTAACAATCCTTGCGGGATGTTTTTTTTACAGAAAGTGCATTCCACAGCTTTTGTCTAGCGACCGAATCAAAGGCAGCCTTTAGATCTATAAATGCCAAAAAGATACTCTTTCCTCGTTCTCACGATTGTTAAATCATTGTTCTTAGAAAAAATATAAGCTCTTGGATCTGGCGTTGAGGCCTAAAATCAGCCTTTTCTTCTTCTATGTCTCTATCCACTACCTCTCTCAGCTTCTTTTCTAATATTGAGGTATAGAGCTTGTACACAACCTGGGACAGACTGATAAGTCTATAGTTCTCACATTCGTTAGAATTCGACTTTTTTCTGAATCGGAACAATTATGCTGTACTCCCAATCCGAAGGAATAGCCTTTTCAGGAAGTAACTTCTGAAGAAGGCACTGAAATGCTTTCTATAATTCTGTTCCACCATATTTGATGAATTCAGGAACGATGCCATCTCTTCCTGTTGCTTTCTCTAGTCTTAATCTCTCCACTACTGCTTCTACCTCTTCCTCCCATATCACTTAATCATATTCTACCCGTATACTTTCTCTAATCATTCGCTCCTCAGCATCTCCAGAAAAAAACCTCTCTGCAGTAGCGTCTCCACCTTTCATGTTACACTTCAAATAATAATAATACGCAAATATATTGGTTAGAACAAGAGGTGCAAATGTCACAAATTCACATGATATTAAATAAAATCAAATCCTAGGATCGCAGTGGATGATGCTTGGTTTGTAAGAAATAGCTTGTTGCATCTGGAATTACTAACTTAATGAGAGTATTATATACAAAAAAACGGTTCATAAAGTTCTATCAGCTACGGACAGTTAAAAGAGCAGTGACTGACAACTTGGGGAACCCAACCGCAACCCGACGACTGAATCCTAAGGCTGCTACAGGATATCGTGTTATAAATTCTATATTTATCAATTCCATCTTTAGCATTACTTCCATCTTATTTATTTTTTTTAATTAACTGGTTATTTTTCCCGTTTGTGGATAATTGTTTTTTTGTTAGGTCTACGAATGTCGTTATTAACTTTATTTTTCTCTCTTATTAAGAATTATTATTTTTAACTATTTATTTTATCATATTATTTTTTTATTATTTATAACGTTGTATATAGTTAGGGGTGTTTTTTTATACAAAACTATACCGCCCCATAAAATATCCATTTATTCTTTAATATCATCATTATATCGAAAGTATTGTCTTAACAAAATCAGTAATTATGTCGATATTTTGGCATAATGACAGTATTATTGACCCTGTAAGATGTTTTTTTCAGAATAAGATAAATCATTGAATTATGAGAAAAAAAAAAAAGTTGGATTCAGTAGCCTTAGAGAAAAGGAAGGATACAGGTAAATGGGCTCCTTTGGGTAACATTTGGAGAAGGTGGGACTAAAGAAGTAAAAATATGAGGGAGATTACGTCGCATCTATCCCCCGTTATAAATTCCCTCAAGATTATTCCCTCGTCCGAAGGGAGCACTGAAATCATTCATAACATAACTAACAAAGTCCAATCACATCTGATTGTTATTTTATTTACTAACCGTCTCTTGAGAAGGAACTTTGTTTCATTTTTTTTTAGGTCATATTTGTCTCTTACTTTTTGGGGATAGAATTCCAATTTATCATTGGGTATCCGGTTATATCCCGGAGGAGAGATTATGGTAAAAATTGCCTGTTTATACGCTTATCCAACGGAGATACGGATTTTATTTCGTATCGGACTGGATTATATTTCAGAAGAGGAAAGGATTAACTTGCCTTGTAACATTATGGGCTATAAGTTTACTAAAAGGATTGGATTACTTTCCTCTCTACCTTTAAAATGTATTAGGTTGGAGGATGAGGTTCAATCTGGAAAACATTTATTGGTATTGATAGATAAAATATATACCAAGGATCCATTTCCAATTATCTGTGGTATTAATAAGTTTACTTCATGAATTAATTTTAATTGAAATTGAGTGATTGTTAATATTTTTTTTAAAATATGAATTAGCAACGATCATCAATTCTATATTGCTTATGTTTGGTCTTAGGGTTTACTTTCTCGTCTAAGGTTTAAAAAATGTCTGCTTAATCTTATGTAAAAATATAGTAAAGTACGTTGCGTGGAATTAAGTATTCCTGGCTTTTTCTTTCATTTCCCAGAGAAGTCATGGAGAGTAATGTTTAGTTTATTAAACAAAATCCAAAACATAGTACTTCTGTCTTATGAATTGTTTAAACCTTTGCGTCTGTTTTTAACAATCTGAAAAAAATAAATAGTTATTACACTCGATGAATTTTACTCTATGAAAGATGAATGGATTTGAAAAATGGTATTAATATTAATTTGAATATGTTGGATATTGGATGTTGTTTAACTTTCTTACAAGAGGAGGCTAATTATTATTTTTAGGGGCTATTGTTATTTTTTTTTTTACTCGTTTAAAAAAAAAAGTTAGACACATCACTGCGTTATTTGAAAAGTAGTACACCTGACTAACAAAAATATTTAATTTTGTATGAGTATGCATATGTATTTTGTTGATTGGCAACCTCCTAGCTTTGGGAACGTCTACAGAGAGACAAAAAACCCCGTCTACGGTTACATCGTTGGAACATTTCCAAGGAACAAATATTTTAGCGTTTAATTATTACAAATATTAAGCATTAAAGAAGATGGCCTCGAGACCTTATATTGTAAAAATGTTTTTTGAGTGCTATCAGTTTCTCTACATGCTTGTACCATACCATTATGATTTCCTCAAATTTACTTGATGTATTTATGTACAGCTCTAAATATCAATAAATAAATTTTAAAAAAACAAAAAAACTTTAGCATTTTTTTTTCTAGTAGTGTTTTATTCCTGTATTGGATATCAAGGTTATCAAATATAATCAATTAGCATTTTTTTCGAGTTGAATAAGAAAAAAATAAAACCGATATCATTGATTGTATTAAAAAAAAATTGCATCAACTAAAATATGCCAGTATTATTTTATTTATTTAGGAAAATATTATTAGGACTGATTTTTACCAGTGTTCTACCAGTGTTCGGCGTTAACGTAAAGATTCCTTAACTTAACAGATTATGTTCCAAATTAAACATTACTGCAACCGTTAAAAAGCTGAATTTCTGGTCTTCCAAACCATAAGCACCAGTACTATAAATTATCTAATTTCCAAAATGAAAATCGAAGACCCCTTGAGAGATAATTTTTAAATTACGATTCAAAGTAATCCTTATTGTAGTAATTGAATGAATTTATTTAAATCGAATGTAGAGATATTAGAACAGTAGAAAACAACAACTGATGTAAATTTTGGTTCAAAGCCATCACAAACTGATCACTAAGAGACGTGTTACAAGTTTTCGAAAAGCTATTAACCACTTATTATCCTAAAGGGATAAGCTATTAAAGTTAAAATTTTAATTTAAGGTCTTTTGGAAATTTCCTCTCTTCCATACCGGCGATGGGGGTGGGTTCAGAATGGGGTAAGATCCTTTTCAGGACGCCAAAAGCTGGAGGAAAAAGTGTAATTTATATAAGGATAGTTATTCCTGACAGAGGAGCTTCTGATGGATCACTCTTTTCAGCGAGGCTCCTCATAACTTTACCAATTATCTTGTCAAGGGTAAAGGGCTAGGGAGAAACCCAATTTCTGTATTGGAAAAACAGACAACCCACCGTTTTCTCACAGCTCCATTCAGCCACCTTCCGGGTATTACAGGAATTTTCTCACTTATTTAAAGAGATTTTTCTTAATCATAGATTAATGACCACAATCATCTGTATTATGTTTATTTTTGAGGTTCGTTTTTTGTTAACTAATTTGTTTTGGACTTGTGACCTTACAAATAAAGTTAGTCAATATAATTAATGACTTACATAACCAGCAAATAGTGATATGTTCAAAAGATATCAACCACTTATTAAAGCATATGATATATGCATATATATATAACTTTAATATATATTTCTTAAGTTGTTGGTTTATTTATTCTTTTAATTTTTTATGTTTCTCTGAATGATAAATGTTATCTGTTTTATAGCCCTGATGGAGACGTGAAACGTCGGCACGAATGAATATTTTTTTGTTTATTTGCTGACCCCGACCATCTTCTCCACATATTAATCTACAGTCAACCATCAACACCTTATTACAAATGTTTATATTATTTAAAAGATACTAAATTAAAAATCATTTAAATTAATTAATAATACACTCTACTAGGCTACTGAATAAGCTTGGAATTACATTTTTTACAAATTTGGTGCGGTCTGGGCATCACACAACTTTCACTTACCACCGTATAAAGCAAACATTGTAAACATATTTTTATTTTGCTGTTATTCTAAAAAATAATATTTTCATCAACTCTATTCCTGTCAAGAATATAACAGTTTAACAAAATGTGCTTTGTTACATCGTGTAGATATGGTTATAATCTGGAGAAATCTAGCACGCTGGGCTGTCTCCGATTTTTCAGCCTTCAAACTGCTATCTCTATTTCTCCGTTTTTCTCCTGTAGTTAATTATCAAGTTCTTTCATATTTGATATTTATTCATTTATAATTACTGTCAACATGGTATAAAATGATTAATTATTTCTATTTTAAGCAAAATTAAAGATACTTTAAGCTAGCATTTTTGAAAATTAATTTAAATGATTAAATTCCCTGTTAAACTATTTAAATGATGACATGGTTTCGGGTTATATATTTTTTCTTCTTTTCCTTAACTAACCATAGAGACGTGACCGGTTGAGACGCAGATCCCAGTGCGCCCGGTTTGGAACGTTGTGGGTTCGATTCCCACCTGGGGCATTTAACATTCATTTTTCGGCGGTCCCGAAGAATGAATCTTGACACTCCCACCTAGGTTAGTAGGCGTGGCGGCAACTCAAGTATCTATCAGGGGTTGGCAGAAAGGACCACTAGGCCCACTTGCCGGACTTGGTCCCCCACCAAATACCAGTACCAGTACCAGTAAATAACCATATATAATAACAATGCAAGGTTTTGGACACCGATTCGAACAATTCTACAAATTTCAGAAAAGCCTACTTAAGATGAATTCCTAGATTCATCAAATATTTTTCTAGTATTCAGTATCTCACAAAATATAAGAATATTATGCTTCAGAATTTTGACAATCCTTAATTACAGTAAAAGCAATGATAATGATTAATTTAGGTAATTATACACCCGTTTCGTATATTACACAATCAAAAATTTCTAGATTGAATATCAATTATTTTTATATCCATTTTCGATTTAAAATTTACAATTTATAAAATACAATATAATTTGGTATTAATTTTCATTTGATAAGAAAATATTTGAAAAATAATAGTGTGATTTTAGAGGTTTAAATTCTTTAGAAGGCGCAATTTTCCGAGGGCTAAATATTCCACACCACAGTTTACTTCTGCAAACCTTATTGACACAAGAAACTACCTTTTAAATTTTTGACTTACAGGTTTTAGAACATCAGGGACAAGATAAGTAATTTTACGATTAAGACAGCGCAGTATGTGTGCATTTCTCGCCTTTAAACATATTTTCATTCTAGTAACACTTTCATTTTTTTTCACCGTTAAAAAATCACGGGGCAACAGCGTGATTGTCCTAGGGACACCTTTACACTCCCATGATAAGACTTAATTTAGGGGATGTATACTTTTCAGCCATTAACTACTGTGTAGGTATTTAGAAAAAAAGGAAAAAGTAGAATATTAAAATATACCTATAAATGTTGAGGGCAGTAAATAAAATAAAATATTAGGAGGAAGAAGAAGGGAAATAAATTGAACAAGCAATATAGTTTATAAATGATCTTTACACTTTTTTGAGACTGGTTATTATTGTTTAAATAAATAGATTTTAACCAGTTTTAGTCTCGAAACAATTTATATTTCATTAATTATTTTTTATATATGCTTGTTTGAGAGTGGTTTAGTTTATTCTTAATTTAAAACAATTTTGATCCTTTTTTTCCTCTCAACCTTTATTCTTTAAAATTTTTCTAACGTTTTGGCCCTCAGGCCATTCTCAAGGATACCACCTAGAACAAGTTTTTTTTATTTTTATATAACAATTACATTATTTCCTTCAACTACACACAGATTTCTTTGGCCCTACCTTCAATATTGAGGTTTTTTATCGTTTCTTTTTTTTTAATAATTTATTTATTGATATTTAAACTGTATACATATCCAGTAAATTTGCAAAACAAGTGATATTATGACATGATAAAAACATGTGGAGACATCTTCTTTTCAGACGCCTAGGAGGATTATTAGGTAGTGAAGGAGATGTTAGGTTAGAAACGAGTTGGTTTGGGTGGTTGGGAAGTTTATTATGGAAGGATTGGTATCTGGTTCTGGCCAAATCGGCAACATAGTTTTCTTTTTTAAATCTTAAAATTGTAGGGTAATTGCCGCTGTCACATCTTTAAAATAAATTAATCATTAAAATAATATCGTAATAACTTCATAACATTTTGTTTTTAAATAGGTTTCTTACTTATATTCCTCATTACTGGTCTTAGATAATGGTTAACAGTCTATATTTTTTCACCTAATAACAATCCAAAGAGGTTGCCAGTGCAGTAGGGTGTAATCATTTCTTCTTACCGTGAATTATTTTAAGCATTACACAAAGGCAGATGCTATATTTACATTTATAAAACTTTGAGTAATACATGGTTTAAAGGGAGAAATAAATAATAATATGTAGGAGAGGATGGAGAAGGGGGTGAGTTAAGGGGTTTAATGAATATAAATTGAATAAATAAATAAAAAAAAGTTGATGGTCTTAACAAAAAAAAAATATTATTTCTGGATTTTAAAACCGTTTAAGAAAATTATACTATAGAATGCTTAGCTTCCTCCACGTCGGCTGAGATCCACTACGTGGCCTATGTCCCTCCAGCACCGGGCCTCATCCCTAGGGTGTGATCCGGGACAGTAGCTGAAAGGGAAACCGTGTCCTCCGCTGTAATTAACTTATTAGTAGCCGCAGCCAGTTCTGTAATGACTAGAGGACGGCAAGGGTTGAACTACCCTCTCAGCTTCCTCCCACTTTTATACCTTCTCCAACCCTTTCAGGATTAGTCATCCTCAATTTTATAACTTCCATTAGTGGAAATTAATAAGGAACATTATATTTACAATTAACGTGGCTAAGAAGCGTGATAAACTCTTTCTGGATGGCTATACATTTTCATTAGTACTCTGACTGGGAGATAGTAGAAGCCTTTTGTGTTGCATAATGTACTAAAAGAGTAAACGATTTTTAGATAACCCTTCCTTCCTTAAAAAAACATTCTTTAAAAGTTATAAATCAGCTTTAGCTAAACCTACCACCTAAAAAATCGTCCACTTTTTTTAAATTTTGTTGCCAGGTGGCTAGGAAGTGTACGGAATTCTAATCGGATCAAATTTTCTATGTGCAGTTTTCAGTGGATCTATCCTTTTTGAAGACCTCTGCAAAAATAATATTTGGCCATTGTTCTCTCTGTGTGCAACGACTATCTCTTGAACGATTTTTTGTTTTGTGGAAGTTTGGTTCTGGATGCCTCCATTGCATACCGAACAACGTGTTTCCTTAGTAGCACCAAAACGGAATCAACGGGTTTGATAAAACTGGCTTAAAGTATTTTTTTTTTTTTTTAGTCCTTTTCATTTTAACTTTTCATGTATGATATAAATCTTGGAGAAAAAGTTGGAAACAAAATAATGAAGAAAATAAAATTTCTTTTGCGTATAATTTAGTCCATATTAGAAAAAAATAAAATAAAAATCTTGATTTATCTCAAATTAATACATCTCGTGGAACATTAGAGATGCTAGTTAAAACGATAACTAAATTGTGAAATTAAACTATCATTATTTCCAGTTTTAAATGGAATAGTTTAAACTCGATTAGAATGGAAAAATTAAAGTTTTTGAATAAAAAAAAAATGTTTTCTTTCTTTACTTGATAAGTTTTCATTAATATTATAAGACGTAGTGAAAATACTCTTTTCCCGTGAGACCCTCCTCTTCCCGCCCTCCTTGGTAGCCATAATTATCTGAATTTTCAAAACAATTATAGCGAGTAAGTTGGTCGATATACGACATGCCACAATCTCACAAGAGAATATAACCAAAAAAGGCAATCCTTCCAGCCCGGACCCGCCCCATTAAGACCCCCAAAGAGCGACGGTTCTATATGCCTTTTGACATATTTGCTTAAAACGGGAAGAAGAGACTTAAAGATAGTTAAATACAGCAATATTTAAAAAGCGCCTGAAATTGAAAAATGGCATGAAACCCTTTACTCCCACCCTCCGTGGTACTCTTACGTATCTGACTTTTCAAACAGACAATTATAGCGGGTAGATTGGTAGATATACGACATGTCACAAACTCACTACAGAATATCATAACACAAAAAAAGGCAATACTTCTATTTGGTCTTCTAAATAACAAATTTTATTATTACATGTAGTGAATATACTCTTCCTTGTTAAAATTACTTATTTTAGTGAATCATTAACAACGTTTGGGGCAGTCTTCAGGTTTTCTTTCTATGTTAACATGTTGCAGTTTCAAAGATTGTGCGAGAATTTGCTATTAATATTAATCATACGGTCTTCACTCAAAACCCTATTTATATCTTCTTAATATATAGATTATTTATTTAATGGATGGTTTTCAATAATTATTAGATGTAGTAAATGTAGAATTTTAACCAGGAAGAGTATTTTCACTACATTTGATAATAAAATTGGTTATTTAGAAGAGCAACTAGCACTAGTCTTATATTCAATAATAATTGAAGAGAAAATTATATAATAAAATATATATATAATAAAATTTCGCTTTACTGTTTATTTTTTATTTATTGACGATTCTGTTTTGCGGTTTGATCCACACCCGAATCGTCACAAGAATTTCTTTTTAAATGGCCTTATCATTTTTTATATGATAATGAAAATTGATTTTGGTTGTGATTTATTTTTAATGGACCTTGCCTAAGAATATTTTTTTTTTCTACTTACCCTTCTATCTTTTTATAGTATATATTATGTCTAGTTGTAATACGTGATGCAATTCCTTTTATGGTTCCAAAATAACTGGAACGGGGCGATGTGCGTGGAATAGCACATTTAAAACACAGTGCGTGCTGATTCGGCACTGTTACGGTTCTTTCTGAAACATAACTGATTACTAGAAACTAGGTCGAGACAATACTGGATACTATGTGCGTTAGGTTTTCTTCAGAAGAGTTTACGGAAAACGAGGCTTGTCAAATCCATATATTGCGTGCCATAGGGGAATATGTTGAGATTCGTCGGAACCGGGTTCGGGTCGGGTAATGACCTCCTCAAAGAGGTAGAGGGAGTCGCTTCTGTATTACGCTTTGTAGTCAATAACATGTCCGATATAGTTATTGTGTGTATCAGCTTTGAATTTGTAACTATATGCTAAAGTGACATACCTGAAAATTTCTGTATGAATTGTTAGTAAATTATTGTTAAAGATTTAGCAGTTAATTTCTAATTTCGATATATTTTAATTGATCATTTTGTAATTCTAATTAGTGGCGTCAATTATGAAGGTAATTTTTTTTAAGATAGTGAAGATAATAATAGAGGCCAACATTTAAAATCAACAAAATCCATATTTGCTTAAAATTTAAATTTGCACTATTTTGTTTTATCTTTCATATAAAATATGAGTACAAATGTATAAACACAATTAGACCAAAATTTATAGCAACGTTGGTTTATGTGTGAATAAATCCATCTCTCTATTTAATTTTACTAATTAGCCAAATGGGGCGACGGTCGCAGCATGGCAACGCGTCTGTCTACCAAAGCTGTGAGTTCAAGACCCGACCTTACTCGGGTTTTTTTCAAGCCTAAAATAATAAAAAAAATTCTTGAATAGTAGCACATCCGACAAAAAAATAGGTTTGGTTCGTATTTTTAAATTAACTCGTTCAAAATAAACTATCGTTGAAAAAAAGATCTTTCTCTACAGTCAAATTATCTCGAAGCTAGAAGGTTCTAAAAAAGTAAACACATTGTACAATCTATGAAAAACTCAAATGCAAAATAAAATATATATGTTTCCTATTAGATGTGCCGGTGTTCAAGAAAATAAGCAATATGTATTAATTTATTAATTTTAAATCGGTAAATTTTTATATTTTAGTTCAAACATTTGAAATCTTTATTTGTGTTTGATGAATATACACTCTCATCCCAAATTTTCATTTATTTATAAAAATTTTTAACTACTACCAGATGATTTTGATAAAATGTAGATTACTTTTAAAAATGTCAAAGGTCTACAACAACTAGCTAATAATAGTAATGTATTCTCAGTTTTTAAAGATACCCTTGAAGTTCATAAAACATTCATGTATGAATTATTATCTACTTTTAGAGATTTTGGGTGTTGATATTAAAAGAAAAGACGAATCTGAAATATAGAGTATCAAAACTGTTAAGACAATGAATTCACTTTAAGCGGGTATATTTCTTCTTTTTTTAGATTTAACAATATAAATCTTACTTCGTATTATGTAGTGGCAGTAGAAAATATAGTGACCCTCAGAAAAAACTAGACATTTGTCAAGAAGACTGAGAAGAAATTGGCTTCGGACTAGTAAGGAGGACGGCTGTCCAAGAATATGATGATAAATTGGTACTAAATTCATCCCAGGAGTACTCGCTCAACAAATCATATTCTTCGCCGCATCATTACCTGAGGAGCTCATTTCTCAAATCTAAGCAGTCTAAAACATGTTAAATGACGAGATTTTAATAGTTCATTGAAGATTAGGATTCTACGCACAGCTTAAATATTTAAATTGAAAGCTCGTTAGTTTAATAGTGATGAATGGAATTAACTAGTTGCGAAAATTTCTTAAAAATTTTAAATCTAATTTTAAGTGGGGGGGGGACATTTCAAACAGCGGACAGACGTTTATTTCTGATTTCCTAGACGCTATGATTTGCTTTTTAAGCGAAATAATATTGTTTCCTCACAACCGAACGTAGGTAAGCTTTGCTTTCATTCAAGAATCTATGTATATATATATATAGTAAAAAAAAAATTATTTCCTCAGACTTACAAGTTTTGCATCTAACTTTTTATAAATCAAGACATACATTTGGTTCTGTGTCTATGTTTAGTCCGATTGTGTGGATGAATTTCTGTGGGTTGTGCGGGCTGGTAACTAGTTTCTCTCGTTCAGATTTCATCAGATTCCATCCCCTAATTTCGCTTGCGCATTGATAAACGAATTTTCACCCTACCTATATTTCTAAAATATTTGGTCCAAATTTGGAGTGAAGATAGTTACTAGTTATTAGTTTACACTGTTTAGTATAATTTTAGCTAATTCAGTGTACCTCTTTCGCTTCGCGTGCGTTTTTCTTGATTTTCTTGATACACTTATGATTTGAAAACGGCAGGGCAAATTTAGATGAAAGCTGGAAAAAAAAAATCAGGCATTATTGTAGACTTGGTCTTGCATAATTTCACCAACCACTTTCACTTCGAGCGAAAACTAAATTACTCGATATACTTATGTTTCAATATCGTGTCAAATAAAAAATCATTAACATTTAAATAGAGATGATTACTCACGCAATAGAAAATTTCCAGAAAAAGAATTTTAGAAAAATAATAAAAAAAATACATGCATAACTTCACATTAATAATTTAAAAGAATTCAATCCTTAATTTTATTATTTAATTGTTGAGCACAATTAAAAAAAAAAACTTGTGTTGCACTTTGTTACTCCATTCCTGAGTAGCCAAAGGACGGTGGTCATTGTACCAACAGAAGCAGTTCTCGATTGTTTTTATTTAACTTCAAAGTCTGCTATTAATCAGTATGAGAAGGTAGTGAGTGATAACATAAAAAAAAATATACTTAGTGAAATTAATTTTTTTTTAAACAGAATTAGAGAGGTGGTTAACACATATAATTTCATTGATTATTACACTAATCTGCTTACAATATCATTTAAATAAACAAACACATGTAATTTTTTGGAAGTGCAATTATTAGAAAATAAAATAAGTGTTATAACTATGTGTAACATTCTGTGGCTTTTTATTGTTATCTTCCGGTAACTTCCGTTGTAGAAAAGTAATTTCAATTTCGTGCGAACATTCTTTTTTGAGCTAGGCAGTTTACATAAACGCACAGTTGTTTGAAACTTGTTTATTTACAATCAGGGGACCTCAAAACGTTTATTTGCGTCGAAGACATGGATTTGAAATTTTGCACATTTGCAATACTTCCTCTTACTTTATATTCTATGTATTGGTAAGTCAAAGTAAAAATAGAATATGATTGATTTTTACTCACTAAATGACGTGTTCGAAACATAGAAATAGAAACGACTTAAGAATAAACTGCCACAATTAATAACAAAGAAAACAGAAGTTTTCGGAGTGCTCTCTATAAATAAAATTCAACGTCAAAAATTATAACTTTTCAATTATTACAACTGTGTGTTCTATTTTGTATTCAATTCAGCATCTTTTTTTGGGGGGGGGAGGGGGAGGGAATTTATTTTGATTATGTTTATAAATGAAAGTTCTTGGTTGAAAAAATGTATAATAAGCTTTGTGAAGTAGGATAGAGGAAAATGTTTTAATTAGAAATCCTCCATATAGTGCTTCAGAAAAGGGGAACTTTTTTATTATTCGAGCATCTCTTGAGGGTTGGCAAACATGTAGTGTCCGGTTTATTGTACTTCATATACCGTCTCATTCTCTATTCCTTTTGAATTTTTTCTCCATTTTTTTTTTCATTAACATCCTAGTAGGGTCCGTACTTATTAAATCAAGCCATTCCTCGTCTACACATACAGAATAATGGATACATTTTTTAATATATAAAATAAAAATAGTTCATAATAGAAAATTACAAAAGTATTATATTTCCTTATATATTTTTATTTTATTTTTTAAAGTGATGAGTAATTGTTTTATTACATCTTTCGACTTAAAGCAATGACATTTACATCCATCTTTATTTTTTAGTATTATAGGTCAAATATATTATTCTATATAAAAATGTTTTGTTATTCCAATATTGGTAGATCTATTTATTTATCTTACTGCTTGATTTTTGGATGCCGTATACAACTACGAGGTTAGAGGCTTCGTGTTCTGAATTCCGTGATTATATTTGTCAATCAAATTTGTTCTTCCTATTTTCCGGCAGAAGGGCTTCATTTTGCCCCGAAGGCTAAAAGTCCAAACACGAACAGTGTTCCAGGATATCCTCCATCGTCAGAATACTCTTTCAGCTGTAACCTGTCGGTGGAAGATTCCCTTCAAGAAGGTGCTTGTGGGTTTAACTTGTGTGTCCTATCCTGAATCGGGTTATGATGGTTTGTTCAAGACGATTTGTGCGGATTGGCGGTAGGTGTTGAGTATCACCAAGTGTTTTCTTCATTTATTTTGTTTCAGGGACCCTGGACCAAAAACAACGCCATGCTTCCTTGCATTGCTTCAGAACTGATTTATTATAATAATACAGCGCCAAGGTACAATTAGGCGCTGGAAATAAGTTGCATGCTTCTTTGGCTGCTGTGTCAGCAAGTTCGTTCACCGTTGTAACTTCATGACTGGACCCGCAGGAAGTTTACTTTTTTATGAGTTTTTGAATTAGCGTTATGTTGAAAAAAACAATGGGATTGTGCGAAATTTTGCATTGCTTTGAGGCTCGAGTAGGAATCACTACACATAAGAATAGAGGTGTCATTAACTTCATGCGTTGGCATTAAAGCCAAATAGATTGCATATAGCTCGGAGGAAGTGGGAGGAAGACAGTATGGGATGGTCTCCGCAGGTAGAACTGAACAACCAACATGTTTAAAGTATTTTAACCCATTAGTAAACATACCTGTACATCCCCTGTAGCTAGAAAGAAGACATAAAAAGCATTGAGTACTTCAGGAGAGTTAGATAATTTATCAATAGATTCTAAGATTAAATCAAAAGTAGCTATATTGTTGGTTATATTTGATAAATATAAATTTGTTTGAAAGCAATAGATAAATTTGTTTGCATAGGGGAGGAAAGCGTGAGAGACGACTAGGTAATCAGTACCGCGAAACATCAAGGTAGTGCCTATGTAATTTTCATGGCCACTCTTGGGCCTCCCAGAAGTAAGCTGCTGATAGAACTAGTCGTGAAGGCTCCGGTAGCTCTAATGATTAATTATGTAGCATGGTGTACTGGGTCTAGATTGCTAATATTTTCTTTAAGGCATCCCCATAAACTTCGCAATCACCAGCCTTAATAAGCACCGATATAACGTTAGCTTTATTCATAGGTTGAATTGAAAATTGCATTTAGAACATTACAAATTTTTATATTCAAATTTTCTTGTTACTTTTCTTGTAAATTATGTGAATTTATTTTTTAAACGTAATTTATTTCTGAACTATCACCTGACATTTTACATTGAGGAAAATGTTTTGTCTACATTGAATGTGAGTTAGTTTTCTAAAATACACTGTATTCTCAGCACTTTACTTCTTAACTTCCAATAGACTGAGATGAGGGTTATCAAGCAGATAAGGATTGATGTATTTCATGACATAGGACAGAAATCATAATGTATTGCATGAAAAAAGTGGATGGAGAAAATTAGGAGTAAAATTGAGAGAGTAAAACGGATTCAGTGGAACACTAGAAAACGTTATAAAAAGTCTTATATTAACTAATGTTAGTGCATCTGCATCTTAATGATGTTTAAAGAAAAACATTATATGTTCATTTGTAAATGCTTTTCCAAATTCACATTTCTCAGTCAATAGTAATCAATTAATTTGCTAAACGAGACAAGGGCGTACTCAGGATCAAAACTAGGGGTAGGTAAGCCATAGTCAATCAGGACGAGGTGCAAGCCATAGTCAATCAGGAGGGTGGTGCAAGCCATAGTCAATCAGGAGGGTGGTGCAAGCCATAGTCAATCAGGAGGGTGGTGCAAGCCATAGTCAATCAGGGGGAGTTGCAAGCCATAGTAGGGGATAGGGAGTGTGCAAGCCATAGTCAATCAGGAGGGTGGTGCAAGGCTTAGTCAATCAGGGGAGTTGCAAGCCGTAGTCAGTCGGGGATAGGGGGTGGGCAAGCCATAGTCAATCAGATTGTGACATTCCAGTACGAAACAGGAGAATGAAACCAAAATTTTAAGAACATTTTATATAATTGTCGCAGTGCTTTATTATTACAATTAGTATTTGCATGAAAAAAACATTTTTTAAAAATTAAATTAATAATTTTTTTTACCCCTAGAGGGGGAGGCAGCTGCTCCCTGCTGCCCCTAATTCTGGGTACGTCTATAAAACAAGGCACTAAATGAATGCTGGTTTGGAGAATAAACATCAAAACACGAAAGGAACGGGTAAGGAAAAAACGACTGTAAATCGTATATTCCAGTGAGCCTAAATTCAATTATTTATTTTTCTCCTAAACATCATTTAGGATAACTTCAACATCCATTTCGACTTTTCGTAGATGTATGAAACTTTTACTTTAATAAAATCAAGCGAGGTTTTGCAGGTAAACTGCCGAAAAGCAGGAGATTATCAGGGATAAAAACGTTTGAAATTATTTAGTTTGACGTTTGTGATAAAATATTTCAATCCGGGAGAGTTTTGTCGTTAATTAGACCATTCCTGTTTGACAGTTCTCATAGGAGAGAGAGAGGGGGGGGGGATAGAGGGAGTGAGAGAGAAAAGTTTGCTCCGCTTCAAATCCCGTTTTATGCTCTGTTTCATATGAAACTTTTCCAGGCCATTGTGCCCTCCAGTGTCATATTATATTGTTGGATAATTTCCCTCGTCCCTTCATTTCACATGCCAACACACAAATTAAACTCGCCCTATCACTTTGTATACGATCTACACTAGGCGAATCCTTCATCAGATGTTTGGCTCAATATTTAACTCATTTTGGTGATTATTTATCCACTTGTGCATAAAAGCGAAACCTAAACCTACATTACTTGAAATATTATCAATAGTTTAAATATTTGCAGTGCCTTTCCATGATTTAGTTCTATATCAGAAATTAAATTTTTGAACCTTCTTAACATGATACCCATGTCATTTGTACCAGACCTATGATGACTTTTTCATCTACAGTTAGTTAAAACGTTATGAAGGAACATATATTTTTCTTTTAAATTAATCCGTATAGGCTTAAATCTTTATTATCTTCTGTCAAACGTTTTTCTTGGTATAATGAGTGTACCAAAATATTAGGTACAGATTTTGCATCACAACTATGACAAGGAAGTCCTTATTAACAATTACATTCAAAACCCTTACTACAACTAATTACCAAACTTCATGAAGTCAAAAGCTACAAAGCCTGTGGATCAAAATGAGGATTAGCGGAATTCAGAAATTTTAAACTGAAACATAGCGAGTGGAGTTACATTTCTACGGACTGGTCAAAAGTTGTTGAGCTAAAACAAATTTGAGTGGGTGTTGTCCCTATTTCTTTGGATGTATTCACTAACATTACTCTCTTCTTTATACTGATCTGTTTGCAAAGATTTGGACGTAACATAAATTAAACATCGATGTCAAGCAGACTGGTACATATTGGTAATCTGCTCTTAAGGCAATGGAAAACCCACTGAACCCACTAACAGGTTATTGGTATGCTGATGCAATTAAAAATATTGGAGAGTTTATTTGTGGTTGTAGAGTCACAATGTTATTGGATTAAATGAGTTGCTTGCAGTTAATTTGTTTAAGAGAAAGAGAAAATAAACTAAGTAAATATAAATAAATATACCTGAAAAACAAAGATCTAAAATATTTATCTTTATTATTTCTACATCTATTCCTGAAAAGGAAACAATAACGAACCTGTTATGCATCAGTATGATGGATATCCAGACAGTCTAACTAAATTTCCCCCTTCACAATATTTTATTTTATTATCTTGAAGAGTATATTAACTGTTTAAAAAAAAACACCACAAGTATTTAATTTGGTCAATATTTATATGCTCCTTAAATTTTATGAATTATTTTTGAGTAAAATATGTTATTAGAAATGTGATGCCTATTGAAAAGGAGTAACTTTAGTTGGTAAAATAACCCGTGATTGGCTATGCTGATGTTTTATCTTATTGAGTAAGGATGAAGAAAATATAAAACTAAACTACGTTACCAAATGTAGTAAGGAACTAGGTCTTGAAATAAATACGGATTGATGTGAAAATCAATGCGAGGTTAAAGATTTTTTGATTTTTTTTTTAGGTTAAAGGTGGTGGGTGTATGCTTGTTATTTTTAACTTCAAAATTGCTTAGCTCGCGTATTCTGTCCTGAAAGATAAAATGAAGAATTTAAAAAACATTATCCTTCCCACTATTCTTTATGGATGCGAAACGTTGCCTCTTACACCACAGAAAGACCAGAGCCTTAAGGTTTTTGGAAATAAAGTATTACGTATAATATTCGGACCCAAAATGGGTGAGCTAACCAGGGAATTTAGATGGTAAGTATAATTCAGGTTATAGCATTGCGGAGATTAAGATGAAGCGATTAGTATTGTAGAGCTTAGTAATAAACAAATTCTTAAAATGTTAGTTAACATTGAACCTACAGGTAAACGTTCTAGAGGTAGATCGAAGTGTAGATGGGATGATTGCGTCAAAACTGATCAGGAAAATTTGGGTTTGGACGGGCGTTACTGGACAGTTGAAAGCGATTTTCAGAGAACCGTGTTCGATTTGATAATATTGATAAATTTATTTTAAAAAATTAGGAAAAATATTTACTCAAAAACAATATTTTTGGAAATCTTATTGTTTTTTTTATTCACTGCAAAGATGTAGAGTTAAGCACTCCTTGTTTCTGGGAATTTCTCTATTTTTTTCTCCGTCAATGGAAATAATTATTATTCAGTCAATTTTTGCACAAATGTCGCATTGATTATTTTACTTAATCCTCTAAATTTATGAAATGTTATAAATTATGGATACAACTTTGAAAATTAACATATTGATATTATATTTATCGGTCTTAAAATATTGAGACTATTATGAAGTTCTTTGTAATATGTTCCACCGTACCCAGCGATGACAGCATTTGATCATGCTTCACTCAAGTTTTCCTTATTTCCACCCTGATGATTACCGAACTTTTAACTGCAGGACTGCCATTAAAACATACAGGAAGTCATACTCGACTCTAAAGGAAAAGTTAAAGTGGATATAACGGAGCTTTGACGAGGAGAGGATGAAGGCTCACAACTCCAGAGGGCTCTTAGACTCCTAATGTGAGTTTTGTCAAAAGAGTAGTGCTTCTTCATCACACTTTGTCCCTGAATAGAAATAATTAAAGGAAATGACTATATGAATTTATGTTACCCATATACCCTATATTCTGGTCTTAAAATACTTTAACTTTTAAATAAAAATATATATTTTATAAAAAACACTAAGTTTAACTGAATTAAACTAATAGGTGATAAAAAATAAGGTTTTGTTTTCATTCATTATTTTGAATTTATTAAACGTATCGTTGTATAATTTTATTTTTCAACATTTATTTACAAAAAAGAAAAAAAAAAAACAGAATGCATATAAATGAGAGTTTATTTTTTTTATCAGGATTCCCACAGGTTCATACTTATCTAAATTAATTTAAAATAACTTCCTTTTTTTTTTTGTTTCTGTACAAAAGATAAATCGCAATTTAATCGAGATGTACCAACGATTAGAGGGGGGGTTGGAGACAGTGGGGTATTTATGCTATATATTTTTGAGGCTACCTTAAGAAAAACATTTGTTACTATTGCTATGTTTTTTAAACATAAATACTCTATTGTTTTTGTAAATTATTGGCTGGTTAAAAACATTATTTTAAAGTATATAAGGTATTTATTTTTAAAGTTTTATTATTTATATATTTTTAGTTAAAATTGCGCTCAGATTTTTTTATTATTTTAAAATGCTTCTTAAAAAAAAAAATACATTTCTAAATATTGCTCAGATTTCGACAGACTGATATTTTTCCATTGCCTGTGTGTTTTTTAATTGTTGAGTAGATCTGCTTTTTGTATATTTTTTAAAATAAACAAATTAGAAAATATATATAAAATAATTGAAAACCAATTAATGAACTTTCAACTCTAAAAGTGTACCGTTTTTATCTCATTAATGAACAAACATATACGTAATTTTTTTCAATAAAATATTAATTAAAACAAAACAAAATTGATTTGTTTGGTGGTACCATCTGTGTAGGCCTTCCTACTAAATAAGACATTGACGTAAAGGGTGATGCTATGTATTGACCTTTTGACAATCCTGGGTATTATTAAGATGTTTCGTCATCTGCCTGGTCAGGGTATCCTTCTGCAAAGCTATTAGGGCGTCCCCGGATATGAAAACATCTGTTTGTCACATTACCAGAGTCCCCTGAGAAAATTAGATTGGCTAACCTTTAAGTGTCAAAACAGAAAATGACAAGTCGTGATGAAGGACCAGAATCAAATTAACCAGGTGCAGGCCCTTCCTGGACATGTCAAACTTTTTCACCCATTATTGGCCCTGAGGAGAGGGACGCCTAACTCGGGAGCCTTCGGTCACCGATAGCCAATGAGATAATGAGATAGGAGATTCAAAAATAAGGTAACGCCCTAAAAGGGAAGTGGGAGAAAAAGAGTAGGGTAACGAAAACACAGGAAAAAGGACAGACTCAACAGGAAGGCTTAGACAGGTGAGGACCAGGCTTGAGAGAATAGAAGTAGCCGGAGCGGAGCAAGATGCACTTCGACCAGATGAAGTCGTTAGAAGGGCCACCAGACATGGACACCCCTTATGAATGAGACAACACCTGCGGAACTACATCCCACGGCATCAGCAGCTATAAGTATAGATTAAATAATAAGTAATAATATAATAACCGATATTTTATGGCAACCTTTATCCGAATCATTTTAATCATTGTAAAAAGTTGTAAATAAATAGTAATCTCTTTATGTAGTTTATGTACTATTATATAACCCAATATACCACTCTTTATTATACTATATAATTAATGGTAACAACATTTTATAAATATAACGGTATTTAATTGGTAAACTGGTAAACACACAAACAGCCTTTGGAAAAGAATCCAATTATAATAATAGTTTTTTAGGACTCAATTTATAATTAATTAATTAACTTATTTTTGGATAATTGCCTTCAGCGATTATCCTGGCATCCCGATTAAATCCATAGCGTACAAAGCAGTGAGGACAAAGGGAAATGGCGCTGTCGCTGTAAAAAGACATTGTAGTGATTCCATTTTCTATACCTATACTACTATTTGGAGGGACATGAATATTCATTTGTAGAGGTTAGCTATAAACCGATTTTTTTATAGCATTTTTAATTTTTCGAAAATTCAGAGATTTTTAAAAGGTAAAAATGTAAAATGGAATCCTGGCAATGAAACATATAACAGATACCTAGGAATTCACCTCGATCGCCGCCTTACCTCGAACCACTATCAACATCAACATCAAACTAACTCAAAACAACGCAAGGTACGCAATGCTATATCCTATCCTAAATATAAAATCAAAATTAAAACATGTAACAGCTATATTTAAAACAATTCTCAGACCACTGTTGATGTATGGATAGCTGTGAAGTTTGGAGAGTGGCATCCTTTACGAAAAGGAAAAAATAACAATCTTTTCAAAATAAAGTCTTAAGAATTGCAGTGGATGCTCCTTGGCTTGTAAGAAACAGCCAATTTCATCGGGAACTACAAATAGAGACAATAGAGGAACATATCAGAAAAAGGCTCATAAAGTTTCACTCCTAGTTACCCACAGTTGAAGGAGCAGCAACCTAGATCTTGGAAAACTCAACCTCAATCCGAAGACTGAAACCATTTTTTCCCATTATATGTCATTTATTTATTTTGTTAAATCTATAAATATCATTGTTTTTATTATTAACATTACTTTTATCTTTTATTAAGACTTATTATTTTAATCTATTTATTTTACCTTTTTTTTTTTTTTTATTTATAACATTGTTTATAGTTAGGAGTATTTTGTATGACCCCCATAATATAAAAAAGAATGTACTTCTTGCATTAACCATGTAAGGCCCAACAGATCGATATGGTATTAAATAAATTAAAAAAAATTAGATTCAAAGTTGTCTTAATCTTTTTAAGGTGACCCATGTACAGATTTTCGTAATAAATTACACACTACTTTTATGATGGAAAATAAATCGGATGTTGAAATTAGTTTTTTATGTTAACTAAAATATGATAGGTAACAGTTATACCTAAGATTATTTTTCTTGTGAATTTCGGATTCTTTCATGGGAGGTATGTAAACAAGCTGAAACGTTTGGCGACTATAAAATAAATTGAAAAAAAAAAGTGGGGAATGTTTTTGCATTGAAAAAAATGTTATAAAGTGTTTACCCTGAAATGTGTTAATCATTTTGTATAAAATCTCTCATTTTCTTATTGCTGTTCTAAAATCGAAAAATAAATATTAACTTCTTATGTACAAAATGAGTGGGGATTTTAGTGTAAGAGAAGAAAGAGTAAGAGAAGAACATCTCCAGCAATATTTAAAAATAATATATCAAAAGGAATATTTTATCTAAAGAATAAGGATCAAAAGGTTTATGAAAAATGCTTAATGTTTAATTAATGCTTGACCTTTATTCTTGTTCGCAGTAGAAACGCGAGAAATTTCGGTGATCTAGACATAGGAGGAAATTAGTTTGAATAGGTAGATAGGTTTAAGTATTTAGGTTCTATGGTAACTAAAAAAACGAAATTAATGAGGAAATATCGGCGAGGTTAAAGTTAGGAAATTCATCTTATTTTTCAATTTCAAAACTTAAAACATAAAATTAGAATTTATAAAATTATTATCCTTCCTTTATGGATGCGATCCGCGGGCTCTTACACTAAATGAACACTGGATGAACAGCGCCTTAAGGTTTTCGAAAATAAAGTATTGCGTAAAATATTCGGACCGAAAAAGGATGGATTAGCGAGAGAATTTAGATGACTATCCGACACTAAATTAAAGGACCTACACTCGGTAAATATGATTCAAGTTTTGCGTATCTCGGCGTATCAGATGGACGTGTAAGGTTGTAGAGCTTAGAAACGAGCGGATCCCTAAGATGTTAATAAACACTGAACCGACGGGGCAAACGTCTGAGGGTAGACCGAAACGTAGATGGGAAGATTGCGTTAAAACTGATTTAGTAGAATTGGGTTTAGAGGGGCATCAGTGGAAAGATGTATGTATATAGCAATCGGTGGTATCGGCATCAAACCTTCGGATTCGTTAGGCCTTCATTATTATTATTGACCTTTATTCATCAAATAGGCTTTTGACGTGAACGGTAGTAAATATTAAGTGATGATGTTGTCACTTAGATATTTAATTCAGTATCATTTATTTTATGAAAACGACAGTATTTAATCGATATTACAACCTAACTTCGGTTTTTTCTTCTGAATGAGCTCTTACAGTCAGTTACTGTGAGAATTTCCTGAAAGGGCATTGAAAAAAAGTAGAACAGTGAAATGTTTTAGCAAAGGAATTCTTGATGATTGCCCTCTTGATCGTGTTGTGACTGGAACATTAAACACGTCCTTGTTTTCTTCATGCTACGGTTTTTCTCGCTTTTCCAGGTTTTCTGAGAAACGTGAAGGAACTGCGACAGTTGCGTGGGTATCGTGCCTATCGACTGGGCTGTCCCTCATTCCTCTGTAGCGCACGATAACCTCAAACATTCATGGAAGATCGGTACTTGATAATGAATAAATGTATTGGCCTGTTTGTATTCAGGGCTGTTTGCACAAATTATGCCTGTGATAAAGAAATCTTTTTGAAGTAGAAAAATTGAACGGTGTTTACTTGTTTGGAAAAGAGGGTAAACTGTTTAGACCCTTCTACAGTCAACAAGAGCTTTCATTCGGAATCAATATTCTTTGTTCTGCGATCCATCGCTATTCGCAACCCTTCCACTAACGATAAAGAACCTTGTTTAGACATACATAGTTTAGTAGGTTCTGATAAGCACAATAAACACCATTAATATTGTTGATTTGCTCCAAAAATAAATTTAGTTAGAATAACAATGATCGTATGGTAAAAAATAACATAACTCTTTCAACTGAAAACTGCCTTCAATCCACACTTCTCTCATCTACGTAACATCTCGGTCTGCCATTAAGACATTTACCGTCACTTCATGATTTGTTGCGTTAAATGATCCGTTAAAAAATGCAAAAAACATTATTTTACTTCTATTTCATTTACTGAGTGAAGTCGCATTTTGTGTACAGCTACCTTTTTTCCCTAACGATTCATCCTTCTACGGATAATATATTTTTTTTTTAATAATTTATTTATTGTTATTTACAACTATATACACATATATACAACAAGTATATTTGCTGTAGGTGACAAAGTGACATGATACAAGTATGTGGAGAATCTACCCACTGACAGAACTCCAATAACATTTCTAGAGGAGAAGATCTCGAGGCCATCTTCTTTTCAGACGCCTAGGAGAATTATTAGGTATTGAAAGAGAAGCCAGGTTAGAAACAAGTGGTTTGATTTGGGTGGTTGAGAAGTTTATCATGGAAGGAATGGTATCTGATTCTGGCCAAATCGGCAACATATGGAATATTGAGGTCCTGATGGATGATTTGATTTGTGACAAAGTAAGGAGCATTATATTAGAATATTTCTCGTTAGAGAATAAAATAATTACAGAGACTTATCTTGTCCTTATATTTACATTACTTGTTAATCCCTGAGAGTACTCTGGCAATGTTTCATTCTTCCCTTAAATTCATCCGAAATATTAGCGATATCATGCTCATTCATTAATAACTGTACAATATTACCTAGAAATAATTGTTGACAAAAAGGTAAACCTATGTGTTTGTTGTGTTGTGATTCGAAAATGTTCAGTGTAGGCTGTAAAATAAGTTTATTGTTTGCATTTCATTAAATTTCCATTACTAAGTCGTTGCCGATACTTATGTTTAGATTATATTATTTAGCTTTGAGAAACTACAGACAATTTTCCTCTGACGTATAAATATTTCTTATTTATGCTTGTTTTATTTCGTACTCTTGTTGTTGCAAAGAATGCTAACAAAACGACACAATGTACTAAATGAATGAACAACCATTTTCCAGTTTCTGTTACATCTTCATAACCACCGACCCCCACCTTCTAACAGATCTTTGAATTATACAGCTCCGCAAATCCCTCTGGATCTAGGCGCAATAATAGAGCGGGGGCGACATGATGGATGCGCTACTGTTTTAGTCGCCTCATCGCCCTTCTGAGTCACCCAATATCCAAAAGGAATTATCCGGAGAGGATCAGCCGTCTTATGGGTCTGAATAAATATCGTGTAGTGTTTCTTTATTACGGAGGGAGGGGAGGGGCAGACTAGGCCGAATCAGAATTAAACGCAAGGGTCGAAAACATCTGATCCAGGCCTTGAGGGACCCTAGGAGCCCTTTGGGGTGACGGCCGCCGGCTGCCTTCCATAATCTGATCAACAGTCAGCGGTGGCGGTGACTCCGGCACTATCTCTGATGGCTTAATCAATCTCAACTCAACAACTGATAAGTATATAAGTAAACTGGGTAGGGACCTTGGGAAGTGTTTAGGAACTGGGACATTATCACTGTTCTATGTTTGATATACTGTTATTTGGTTGTTAATTGTCGTAATTTTCGTATTTACATTAAAACAAAAGTTACAATGAACTCTGCCTTCATCTTAACTTTCTCTGCCAAAGCATCAGTCGAGCTCCTTCGCTTCAAATATTGTCGTGTCTCAAGATTTGTTAACCAAACATCGAGTAACTGTTCTTGATCTGTAAAATTTGTCGTCATATGAACGAATGTCGGTTCCAATATTTGACTATAGTTTTTTTTGTTTTTTTTTAGGCCAAGACTGCCATTGGAGTCCTATACTGCCTAACCATGTTCGGGGCTCAAAGTTCTTCATTTTGTGGGACCGCCACTCAATGAAAAAAGTCAACGTCCCAGGCCGGATTCGAACCGGCACCGCCAATAGACTTGACTATAGTTGTTCGATGCCTTTACTTGACATTAGTTTGACAACAGACAGTGCTGGAACTAAACCTAAAACTAGAGCTAATCGTCGAATGTTTGGTTTTGTGACTTGGGTTTTTACATTTACTCGCAAGTATGTACAAAAGGAATACTATTGTATTTTTTCGTAAATAAGTTAAGAGGTTTAATTTAATAAATTCCTGATGAATGAAATTTTTATTGGTTTGTTGAATGGCCAAACTTTTCTATACTATTGTTTTCGCTTTTATTCATTTACCTAATATAGGTTTGTGTGAAACAAAGGGTTTGTACTTGGAATAGCTTTGATAACTATTTAAAATTGCAATGTTATATTCACGTGATTTAGATTGTTTAATTAAATCAATTCTTACTCCACCTGTAGTTTTATTAATGGCCGTTATCTCAAATTCATTGATAATAGTTGATGTTAAAAGAATAGAATTGCACGGTCGTATTAATTACGAGGAGCAATAATATGGAATCTGTTATATTTATTAAACAAAAAAGTCTATAGATCTGTCGAAGTCTCCTAATTTCAGTCGTCAAATTGTTTCTTCTCCTATTTTCCTCCATTTCGACTATGTTTTTTTATTCCGATAGAAATAAAATTTATGAGTGGTTTTAGGGGATTTATCTTTAGGGTTCTTATACGCAAATATTCACTCAACAATATCTTACGTTTTTCCATCCTCTCCTGAAATACCAGGACAAAGCCTATCAATATTTAAACTCAATCACATACAACTCGTTTTTTTACAAACCCTTTCTTGCTCATTCTTCGTCCATTCCTTGTTAATCTTTCCGGGTCCAGCCACTTGCCTATTGTTCAAACATTAATTATCTATGCTTCCTTAAATCTCAAACCATCGGCCTCATATAAAAAGTGTATATAGACTCTCTGATTATTTAGCCTAAAATTACCTTGTAGCTTTTCAAACACACAACTATAGCGAGTAGGTTGGTCGATGTACGACATGTCTCAATTTCACATCATAACACAAAAAAAGGCATTTCTACCCGGCCTGATCCGCCCCACTAAGACACCCACGCAGCGACGGTCATATATTACTTTTCAAATATTTGCTTATAACGGTAAAAAAGGAGACTTTATGATAGTTAAATAGAGCAATATTTAAAAAGTGCCTGAAATTGAAAAACGGGGTGAAGACCTCAAATAATCATCATTGTTTTTGTTCATTCAAAACATGGTTCCAAAAGAAAGCCTTAAATCGAATTTCAAATTTTTAAAATTGTAATACTTGTACTTTCCTAAACAAATCTTAACTTGTTTGTTTAGTAAACCTTATTTGCTTAAAATATAACTTTTATCACGAAATTATATGTATATATTTATATGCTATTTCATTAAGAGGCAACATTTTGGGGCAATAACTTTAAAAGGATATGAAGACATTTATGAAATGAATATATTGCACAGTTTACTTTTGATGCAAAAAAAAAAAAAAAAAATAGACATATGTCTCTTAGGAAGAAATATAACCTCTATTATTGAAATATCCACAACACTACATTAACAACTTTTATCATGAATTCTACATTGCTCCAGATCATACCTCTTTTCTTTAACAGGTATTTCGTTTTAGTACTTCAAATGATCAAAAATTCTTTGATTTCACAATATTTAGTTTTTTTTTAAATTAAATTATTTGAATAGTTTACTTTAGTTTAATGGGATCTTCATACAATTATTATTATTTTCTATTTATATTCTTCTTCTTTTACTAGAACTGTTAGAGAATTGGAAAAAAATAAGATGAGACAATATACTGGTTGTCTCATCTTATTTTTTTTTTTTGCATTGTTTCAAATTATTGGTATAACTTATTTATTGATATGAATGCATGTTAAGCAGTTATCATATAATTAAAAAGCCAGTCCTAAAGATATTAGTTTCTTTCATCTCACAGGAATTGCCTTTACTAAGGATCCAACATCGCTGGAAGATTACTCCAGCTAATAACGTGAGTAGTCGAGAGAGCTTCGTCATCAGTGGCCCATCGAAGAGAGGAGAAGACGGATAGCCCCTTTGGGACGTTAAGGGTGCCAACAGTCATCCTTGGCACTAACTATAATACTGAACATTGCTCCCTGCATCAGCTGTCGTCAGCTCCTAGAGAACCACCTAATTCCACTTGGACTAATGCTTCTTTTTGTATTCCATTAAGATCAGGACAATTGAAAAGACTTTTGAAAGCGATGCTTGAAAATATATCACTAACATGCTATAAAAGCAAGATTACTCCTGTCAACGAAAAATAGAAAAGAGTACCCGGTTTCTTCTCGAAAACTATAACAAAATCTAAACAACACTGATGTTTTCTAATTATTTTTTTCTTCTATGTTTCTACTGCTCAGTTCCTTCAAAGTGAATATAATAATATAAGACACATTTTTAATAATGTCATGGTAATCTGACTTATTAATATACACATAGCTATCGGCCACAAACGAACTATTACACCCTTTGAGCCCAAGTATACAGAAATAGAATTCTCGGCATTGATAGGGGTGCTGGTAAACGTGCCTGGAGCCGCTGCTGGAGGGGGCTAACAATAATTGAGTTAACGTGGGGTGAAAGTGTTGGTGTGTGTGTGCTTCCTTGTTCCTTCGTGTTTGTATGTGCAAGGTTGTGTTAGTGCATTATTAAAAGAAGCTGTTCCAAAACGAAGCAAAGTTTTTTATTTTTTTTTTAATTTATTGCATACAATAATTTATCTATTGATTTTATTAATACTATGCTAGAAGGCCTGGCAATGTTCCGCAATAGCTAGATATAGGGATGTAGATAGATCAATTAAATACTATTGAAAGTTTGATATAAATTAATATATTTTGTTACTTACGCATTGGAGTAATGATTTGAATGATTGCTTATTATATCAATTTAATTTATAGCGGTAAATAGCATTATACAATAAAAATGGCTTCCGAACTGTGGAGTTCGCTACCTCAAAATATATAAGAGTTACGACCACTATGTTTCCCCCCAAAAAATTCATAAAGAAACACGAAGTCCGCTTCTCTATTCTGCTGCTCAGACCACTCCCTGGTTCAAGCGAAATATAAACAAAACTTGGCACGGAGGAAAAGGACATCGGAAGGAAAAACATGTAGATATGAATTGGAACGGCTGATGGAGGAAGCTACTAGGCAGAAATACCAAGAGGATTCCAGCACCGGTGTCAAGAATGGATTGGGCAGGGATTGGGTGCGGAGGAAAGGTGGAAGAGACCAGGAGAAGCAATCAGGACTACGGCACGGGAAGTTCTAAGATAGAGAAAGACTGGAAGGAGGAACCCATGGTTTGATAGAGGTTGTGAGAAGTCCATACATATAAGAAAGGAATGAGGTTCGAATGAAGATGCTCCAAAGGAAAACTAGCATGATGCATATGCCGAAAGAAGAAGAAATGCCAAAAGAATAATGCGAGATAAGAAAAGAACACATGTTCACATAAGTTGAAAACAATTTTAGTTTTTAATTTCTTTGAAAATACGGCATTTAAAGGTTTCAGATGATGCAATAAATGAATATGATTTGCTTTTCTATAAACACTATTTTTTAACTACATTAATGAAATCGTCATAATGTTTTGTTTTTTTAAATTTTTATTAAATAAAAAAAAAACTGATTCAAAAGAATCAGTAATATTAGTTACTTATTCTTTAGAAAGTGACCAATCGATTGGTATATAATTACTATGAAGTAAATGTACACTTCCTGTGCTGCGCGCCAAAAATGCTTAGTTTGTTAATAACTTTTATTTTCCCGGAGAAATTGGAATAGCCTATATCCTTCCAGCTAAAATCCTGAACATTTACCAAAACTATCCATCAAAATCGGATGAACGTTTTCTTTTTACATATTAGATAATTCCATTTTTATGCTATGTTAAAAATACATACTCTATTAAATAAATTTTAATAATTCAAATAATTCTATAGTAAAAATATTATTAAAATTACTTCAGTCAAGAATTTTAAATCAAGCCCACCTAACCTTATCTTTTAGTTTTATGAAATATTTGTTCGTATCCCGATCAAATTTTTTTTTTTCGTTTTTCTATAAATTTGGCATAAATGTTACATGGTTTTAGGGAAAAAAAATTTAGTGGGAAATTGATCAGTTATAATTATTTTTAAATATTCTGCTATAGTAAAGAGCAGGTTTTATAAATAGTAACAAAGAATATATTTGTATTCCAAACACTATACAAAAAAAAAAAAATAGTCAAAAATAAAATAAGAGTACAGTCCACTATATATAATTGATTCTAGGAATATTTAAAAAAAAAGGTGGTATCTGGTCCATACTATTTATAAGTGGTTGCTGATTTAAGAATTAATACAATCTTGAATTTAACCTTAACAAGCCTATTATATGACGTAACGAATTCAAAGCTCAAAAATATATTAGTTCTCTAAATATAGTAGTTATCGTTTAGCCTTAATTAACTTGTTCTAACTTAGTAACCCGTTCATTTTCTAAGTAACTTGTTCATGCATTAGTAAGATGTTTTTGTTCATATTCTTATAAGTAACCTTATTCTGTCATTTTTTAAAAATATGATCTATTGAAATTTACAATTTATTGTATATATGAATTTATATACATACATTCAGTAAATTTGATGTTAGTTTATAATGAAATGATACAAGCGTGTGGAGAAACTACCCATTGGTAGTACTCTAATGACGTTTTTACATTAGCAGGTCTCGTGGCCTTTTGAGGCGCCTCGGGGTGTTGTCAGGAACGGAAGAGGTAGTAAGGTTAGAAACTAGTGGGTTTGGGTGGTTAGGGAGTTTATAATGGAAGGAATGATATATGGTTCGGGCTAGATCAGTTACATTTCAGTCTTTATGTATGATTCTATATGTGAAAATGTAAGAAGCATTGAGGATTTGGGATTGTTACGATTGGATACGAGAGGAACTCAAAGGTTGAGTGGAGCCCCAAAGCTCAACTCCAAATGTCCATATTGGCCTTATTACAGTCTTGTAGATCAGTCTTTTGTAATAGATTGGAAGTTTAGACAGTTTGTCAAGTAAGTGCTGTAATAGGCGAAATCTACTTGCAGTTTCCTGTCTTTTCAGTCATCTGTGGTGATTCCAGGTTAGTCGTTTGTCCAGTTGCAGCCCATAGTAGCGGATCTGTGCGACATAGGCTTACGACGAAGGGTAAAAGCGATTCGATGTGATTTGTTGGGATGTATTTTAATCCGTTAATTACGACACCATTCTTCTAGGGCATTGGAGAGTTTGGGACGCAATTATAAGGTTATTATTAACCGCGAGCACACATAAGTCATTGGTCTAGGTTAGCATTGGTTGGGATGGCAGCTGTATAGACGGTGTAGAGAATGGGGCCAAGGATACTACCTTGAAGAACACCAGCGCACTGAGAATAGAGGGATGAATAGGAACAATGGTTAAATCTAATTCTTAATTTTTAACAAATTCATGGTAGGAAGATGGCCCAGGTGGTGGGCCAAGAATGGTACATAAATATCATTAAAAAAAAAAAAAGAACAGGTTACTAAGTTAGATTAAGTTAATCAAGGCTATACACATTTCTTACATATGGAAGGCTTATTAACTAATATAGTAACATACTTGATCATGATTTAAAAAAAATAAATAAGTTTTACATATTATTAGTCTACAGTTGAGCGGTCTATAAAGATACAATACAAAATTTATTTTGAGATATAACTAAGTAGGCGAAATCTGATATCAAAAAATTAATAAATTAGAGTATGATATATATTAACCATAAATAATGATTGACGAAAAGATATGGATTATAACAAAAAAAAATACTATGGCTATAGAAATAAATATTGACTTTAAAATAATTCGATTATCATGGAGTGATCGATTTTCTTTAGATCACTTTTCATGTTACAATTGAAATTCCAATGTAACATTATAACTATATTGTTGGGTACCAGAAATATGAGTGTGAATTTTTCATTATAATGCTCTATTACTATTTTTTTTGTCAGTTTAATAATGGTTTTCTTCTAGATTGTGGTCTCAAACATACTGATTATCCTCTCCCTCTCTTTGGCATACATATAAATTAACAATATTGAAATACCCCGAGGTACGTTGTACTCGTGACTCAGGAGAGACCGGACAGATGGACTATACTCGAGCAATAACTGGCACAGCTCTCTCTTTCAATAATTGATGAGGCCGATGATTGATTTGCTGGGGTTAATTCACCCCCCGGGGACAAAAATCATTGTGCAGGCTAAATGAAGCCAATCTATATGCAGCCAACTCTTCTGCATGTAAGGGCTCCTCTTCACAAGAAACCAAAACACCACTCGATATAAGAATCGATTATTCACTATGCAAATATTTATTGTGGCCTTGAATTGGGGTCAGTTGATTAGAGGGAGGAAATAAAGTTATTACACCCTTAGCATCTGTGAGTTTTTAAGAGAAGAAAGGAAGTGGGGGAACAGTCGTGTGGCCGCTTTCAAAATGATTAATAATTGTATAATGTTACAGAAACGTATTAATTTACTTAATGTTATAGATAAAAAATATAAGTATCTATTTCTTTTTCTTCATATTCACCAAGAGGATTTTATGTAAAAATTTATTTAGGAAAGAAATACTCTATGCGAAACCGTGTATGTAAAGTGGAGTTAACATTGAAACATGTTATTACTATTATATTAAGAATAATAAAAATATAAAAGAACAAGAAAAAATTACAAAAACCTAAAGTTCTTTTAAGAAGAAATACAATATAAACTAACAATTAATACCATATGAAGAAATAATTCTCAACTTAAGCAAGGAAAAAAATATACAAAAGTAAATATGTGTGTACATAACTAAAAAAGTGAATGTAATAATTAAGTTCGGTGAATGCATTTAAACAATCAGCTCCAATATACCAGGGCATTCAAAAAGTCCTGTCGTTTTTCGTTTGTT
>NW_027106849.1:1870959-1876092 GCF_000696795.3 Halyomorpha halys | reverse complement strand
TTTCCCCAAAAAAACGACAGGACTTTTTGAATGACCTGGTACATAGATTAAACGTGTAGTATTAAAGATATACGAGAAACACATTTAACCAAAAATGAAACATTTATCTAGAATAAATAAAGTGATACATTGAATCATAAGAAAAACAACTAACTAATTAAAACAAAATCCAAAAGAATATGCATAATAAAAATAAAATAAATACAGTACATAGGTAAGAGTTAAATATTTGACTAAAACAAAGTATAATGAAAATATTATAAATTCAATTAAACATACCATTATATAGCTTTATATTGAAGAGATATGTTGAGGTATATGTATATTATTTTTTCAGTATATTGTCATTTGAGTCTTACACTTTACCACATCTTATGATTTACATTTGAGTTTGATTTCCTAGGAGATGGATATTAGACATGTGAAGTGCCCTAGCTCTGTTTTGTATTTTCTTAAAGATTTTAGATTGCAAATTTATTAAATATGACCTTTTTTGTTCGTATAAGGTTTAATCCCAAAGTATATTATTAAAAGTTTCTCCGCCGCAGTTACAGAAATCAGTATATTATATTATAAATATTGGTATCCCATGTAAACTATTAATTAACTGATAGAGGTTACATTCTACACCTTACAGATTTGATATGTAAACATTTAATCAAAATATAAAATTTTTAGTTGGAGGTTTGTATGTTTTACTCATAAACTTAAAGATGCTCCTGGTAGTGGTCAAAAAAAGGTACTCAAAATATTTATTTTAGTCCAATTCACGATGCAAACTTTCATAATGGGTAAATAAACAAACAACGAAAACTATGGAAAACTAAAGATGGAATATAAGATGACGTAAAGAAAATTATGAAATTGATCAAAACAAATTAAAAGAATAAGTTGAAATGAATAGATTAAAATATCAACAAGAAATACATTAATGAATAATAAGGACAACAATTTACAACTAAAGTAATAATATATAAAATAATTAATAGAGCATACATGATAAAAAACTAAAAGAAGGAAATATCAATGAGAAAGGAAAAATTATAAATCTATGACGGAATAACGATTTTTTTAAACAAGCATACTGAGGGTTATGGCCACATATTACTACTTTTATATCCCTAATAATTGTTCATTATTTTATTATCTCAGATAATTTCTTGGATTTTATTGCTTTTTCTTGTTCATGTTCAATCTTGTATTACTTTAACATTATTTTTAAATAATAACTAATAATCATAAATCGAATATAGCACCTAAACATTATTTATTCAATTACCCAAATAACCTCTAAAATGAATATTTACATTAGCATTATAAAGAATAGGGCGCGCAAAAGTAACTTGTCAATTGTCAGGTACCTGTTCGATACCTTTAAAAGTCATATGTAAGATAAAATAGAGTCAGAAAATACGTACCTACAGCATAATTCATCGGAAAATGGTTAAAAATATATTGGGTTAACTAATTTAAAGTTTCATACCAACAACACTGGTAAAGATGTATGGTTATATTCCCACGTCTATGTCAACTCTTATCTTATACATCTTGCACATAATTTATGGTTTATGCATTTTATGCATGTACACAAATGTATTATGTATGTTTTATATCGTAGAACAAAGATAATAAGGAAGATAACAAGAAAATAATTCAAACCTACGCAAGGTTAGCAATGCTATATCCTATCCTAAAAATAAAATCCAAATTAAAATCAGAAACAGCTATTCTTATTCTTAAAACAATTCACAGACCACTGCTGATGTATGGCTGTGAAGTCTGGGGAGCGGCATCCTTTAAAAAGGAAAGTATTACAATATTTTTAAAATAAAGTCATAAGCATTTCAGTGGATGCTCCTTGGTCAGTAAGAAACAGCCAATTGCATCGGGTCTTATAAATAGAGACAATAGAGGATTAAATCAAAAAAAGGTTCATTAAGTTCCATTTCCTTTCCAAGTTACCAACAGTTAAAGGTTGTAGTCTTAACAGGTGTAAAGGTTGTAGGTCAGTTAAAGGAACAGTGACCTACAACTTAGGAAACGCAACCACATCCCGAAGACAAGCCCAGACTGCTACAGGATATTCCGTTATAAATTCTATATTTATTACTTCTGATATTGTCACTCTAAAATTTTATTTTACCTTTATCTTTTTCTTAAATTCACTTTCTTTTTTTTAGAAGTAAATTATTTTTTTTTTTAAATCTATAAATGTCATTGTTTTTGTTATTAATTTTACTTTTATCAGATTAATTATTTTATATATGCTTGTTTGAGAGTGGTTTAGTTTATTCTTAATTTAAAACAATTTTGATCCTTTTTTCCTCTCAACTTTTATTCTTAAAAATTTCTCCAACGTTTCGGCCCTCAGGCCATTCTCAAGGATACCACCTTCAATATTGATGTCATTTCTTTTTTAAATCTTAAAATTGCAGGCTAATTGCCCTTGTCACATATAACTTGTTCTAAAAAAATTTTTTAAAACGTTTTTAAGTTGTAAATGTAAGTGAAGGAAGGAAGGAAAGTGTTTTGTTAAAAAGTTTTAAATTTAAGATATACATTTTTTAGAAAACGTTATATGTGGCAACGGAATAAAAGTTGAGAGGAAAAAAGGATCAAAATTGTTTTAAATTAAGAATTTACTTTTATCTTTTATTAAGAATTATTATTTTATTTGGATTTTTTGTTTTATTTATAACATTGTATAGTTATGGTTGTTTTTTGTATGATATTATACCCCTCCCCCCTATAATCAATTATTAAAAAAAAAAGGGTACCTCTTACATTAACCAGGTAAGGCCCATCAGGCTGATCTGGTGTTAAATAAATAAATAAAATAAAGTGTATATCATAACAATGTCTACGTGAATAATGAGTCCGTAAAAAATTAATGAGTAAAGATCCGACAGCTAAATCTCTTGGTAAGACCAAAACGTAACTGGGGAGATTTTGTTAAAGTTATACTTGGGAATTTTAGTTTTAACGGTGATCGGTAGACGAAGATGAATAGAAAGTGTATTATATCAGAAGTTTACTATTAAACAGTTTGTGAATCGAGTAATGTAGGGTAACACATGTAGCAATTGGCTTGCGGCCATTTTGGAGTGAATTCCATTATTGGAACAACTGTAGAACATGGGATAGGTTCAGCCACGTCATCAATATTTCAATGACTAATTACTCCCCCTGCCTCCCCAGAGTGATGATGTTACAGAATCGTGGACATAGGACGTCGCACACATGGGTAATGTTCCGGTTGGACGCTAGGGGATAGTAAAGTATCGTACGAGCCATACTCGTGGAGTGGAAACACCATCTGAAGGTACACAATTCTGCTACGCTTTATCATAATTTATACGTTTTAATAGCTTTTCACTATATTGAGTCAATGAAACATTTAGTGGATGCTTCATTATTATTATGTATCAAGTACAGATCTCTTTTTGTAAAATTGACATTCACTTAATTACTAAGGTAATTAAGGGAAAGTGTGATCTAAAATTTTGAAAGCTTGACTTTAGTAGGCTATTGAAAATTTAATTCTAAAGATAGAGAATTCAAACGTTGTCATTAAATAGGTTATACAAAATAGCTTTCAGCCGAGTAAACTTCAAGATAATCAGTTAGTTTATAATAAAAAAAAAAAAAATTGTAGGTTTTTATTCTCAATACACTTACTTTAAAAAAAGAATGAGGTTAGATTGTAAGCGAATTTCAATCTTCTTTTTGTTCAAATCGTTTTGGATTCGAAAATCGAATTTTGTTTGTATTTCAAACTTACAATGATAATTCAAATTGGTCAAACTTTTGTTTAGTTATACATTTTTCCATTAAGTCAAAGGATAAAATAAGAATAGATCATTACACAGGTTAAATGATTAATTATATTTAATTTCTATATCAACTGATTTAAGAAACTATAGCGAAGATTTTTATTCTATTATTTCAAAAATATTGTACTCTCATATATATTAGGAAAGAATTTACATTAAGAATACAAAGAAGATCAAGATATAGTCCGCATTTGCCCCTTCTTTCACATCCATTCTTACCCCAACACTGAAAGTTTTAAGGGGCAAATATAAACCTTACCTTAAATATTAATGTTATAAAAATATTAATACTATTAGTATATAATCCATAAATTATCTCCATATAGCATTAACTTATTTATAAAAAAATTGGAAAATAGATCCAACTTAAACAAATAATGTTCAATAGCTTTAATAACAGCCAACTCGGCATCCTTTAAATATCAGGAGTAAAATAACATCCAACATAAAAAGAGAAGGCAAATAGGTTTTCACAACAGTAGACACCGTAGGATGATCATAACTGTTTTAAAAATATTTGTTATGCACTTACCTCACAAACACACTTGCCCTAAGTTACCTCAGATGGTTTCCGAGTAAATAGAATAATTTTTAATTATTGAAGAAAGTGTTCGGTAAATAAAGATACTTTTTTAGAAGCTATAGCAACGGGAATACAACCGTTCAAGTTTTTTCTTTTCATTGCCAATTATTAAGAAACTATTGGTCAAATTTTCTTAAGAAAAAAATCTATATCATGATAATTTCAATTTTATTATATATTAATGAAACTTAAGTTTACTGAACATGAATTTTCTTAACTTATTGTTAACACTTTCTTGGTTATATAAAAACAAATATGGCTTTGGCATGTGCCCCTAGACCCCTGTGTATTTTGTCTGGGGCCTAAAAATTAAATCTTGTTCTGAGTATCTAATCTTCATCAACATGCCTATTTTTCGGATAGGGATCTGAATTATAGGTTTGAAAGGAAAAGAATTATTTGATCATATATTTATATTTCTATGTGCTTTAAAGTGCTTAGAGTAAATGAAGTGTACTAATCAGTCACTTTATTTTTTTTTTATCCATAATTTTACTTCATTAAAACAATTAGAGTAATATTAAAATACTAATGTAATGTATGCGATGAATTGGTTAATTTGGTTAATCGCCGACAAGTCACGTCTATTTACCAATTAACTCGTCCTCTTTCTCTAAGGTTTAAAGTTCCTGCAAACAAGTATACCGTAATTGGTTATATATTCTTCTTCTTTAGATTTCTTAATCGCTCTACTGCCTTTTACTCATGCAAATAATC
>NW_027106849.1:1862398-1870874 GCF_000696795.3 Halyomorpha halys | reverse complement strand
ATACAAAAACTTTAACTTAGATTCAAAGGCTTTCAAGAAGTTTTAAACATAATAAAATCGGAAATACGCATAAAATCAGAGTCACAGATAATTTATGTTGGTTTTATAGCACTAGTAAATCATCACCGACAGAGAAGCAATGGTTAACTCATAATATTTTAATAAATTATGGATTCATATAAATTGAATAGTGATACCGATTGTGTCCTGCGTAGTTTTAGGCCTAGTTTTTAAATTTATTAACACATACCATTGATGTGCCCATGGGGTCTAATATCACTAATAATATCCTTAGTTATGTACCTCAAAACCTCAACCACAACATTTTTGTTTTAAAATGAAACCCAATTTCAGATAAAAATAAAATCCCAACACACAGCATTTATTAACTAACAACTATAAATTGAAAAAAAAAATGGCTGTCCTCTATCAAAAATTCCAAAAATAAACACTTTTATTCATTGATATTGTTACAAGAAATAAGATAAAGTATTGAATAAATTATAGAAGAAATAATAAACAACATTTTATTTAGTAATGAGAAGAAATAAAATCAAAATGTATAACTAATGTGGAAATATTTATAAAAATGCTAAAATAAAAATTGTGATGAAAAATAAATCCTTTTAAAATTGGATGTATACACCCGACCTGAGAAGACTCGTACCTTCCGCTCCCCATCTCAAGGGAATTTTTATTTATTATTTTTTTTTAAATTCATAAATATTATAATCGGTCATTAACGTGTGCAATATGTATGACTGTGCAATCAGTGATGACTGTCTATTGAGGGATAAAATGCGATTATAAACTTAATTTAAAGTAAAACATTAACGCGTGAAACTAAAATAGAGTAATAAAAATCTAGTTCTTTGCGTGCATTACACAACTTTCACTTGCCTCCTCATTTTGAGTTGAAATTAATCATCACTCGTTTCAGAAAAGATATGGTATTTCTGAATTATTTACTGTGGCAATACTTTCTCGTACTAATATTCCACATGAGCCATTCAGTGACAGATTGACTAACTCCAATTTCAATAGTTTTCGAGTACTTCTAATAATATTTCTTTTTTCCAAAATTTGATTATTTTTCTTTCGTAAAAGTATGGTAAAAATATAAAAATATTACAGTTAACTAAAATTTACATTGCACTCTAAGCCATTTATTGAATGTTTCTGAATTGAATTCATTAAATCGAAAATCCATAACTGTACTTAAGCAATTCCAAAGATTTCTTAATTCCATTCCTCAGAACAACCGTCTGCTCCTACTATCCTCTCTCGTCTTCCCTCACTTCGGTTCCTTGGTCTATGGAGAGCTATCTGGTGGTCTAGAGTTGAGACTGAAGAAACTCATGAATTGTTTTTAAGATTTATCTTAGGGTTTCCAAGGCGCTCTTAAGTCTCCCGCTGGTATACCGAGTTGAAGTGGCTGGCTTTATCCAACCTCAAGAAGGAACACCTACTTAAGGAATGGAATTAAGAAACACCTACTGGGTGTTTTCTTATTCCAAGTTCGTAAAATAAAAAAAACCTACCTATATTCCTGGTCTCTTCACTCTTTGTTCATCTATTCGTTCATTAAACACCAGAACCCAACAGACTGATTTATTTATACCCTCCTATAGAACCACCTTCTTCAGAAAATCCTTCGTCATACGTGCAACCTCCTTCTGGAACTCTCTTCCCATCTCCATTCGCCAATCCTCATCCATTCTTACCTTTAAAGAACACCTATTCCTTCACTTATTGCATAAGCAACTCTCCGCATCATTGCAAACAATATAGTTAGGCACATATTGATAAAGATTACAAATAGTAATTAATCCAAGATCTCAATTTAATTTTAATTTGCTTATTGTAAGCTTTTAAATGCTTGCCAGACAAAAATCATAATGTATGAACCATGTATTTATTCTTAGGGAACATATGTCCCAGAATAAAACTATTTTTTCATTCGTTCAAATCCTGAGCACAATTGAAGGAAATCTGATATTAAAATGTTCAAAACTGTTTTGAGATGACATGGAATGACCCAATTCTAAATTATTCCGCAGAACCCCAAGAAAGACTCTTCTTCCCTTGGAGTTCCCAAGTGACGACATAGAGTAGGTGATTGCAGCAGATTCACTCAACCGAAATCGTGGAGGAACCATATACATAAAATCTATCTCATAGTACAAATATCTACAAATCATTTTAAATATTAGTTTCTAACGTTCAGTAGCAGAACGCATTTTTGGCGTTTCTAAAACTCTTATTAATGAGGTAATTAATTTAATAAAGAGCCGATTTAAGTTTTTTATTTTATTTTCTTATGAAATTACTTTCTTTTAGATGCAGAAGTTGATAAATTTATTTATGTAAACAATAATATTTATAAATACCCACTGAATGCTCTGAAAATTGCTCCGGTTCCACACGAGTACTGTGTATTGCTGACAACAATAAAATTCATTGTAAGCGAAAACCCTATTGTTTATAGATGAGCAGGACTTCCTTGGGCAAGTACTGTGACAGGCAGGGATCGTACCCCACGCCGACCCATTGTTTATCGAATGCGTCTCGTGGGAAACTGGAGCCCTCCAAGTCCATCTGCCACCCGTTCCCAATCAGTATTGTTCCCTCCTTCACGGTAACTGTGTAATGATGATAATCTATTATTTGAGGATATAATAATTTAATTATAAATAACTAGCTACCTAACTTTCAGATGACGTTTAGTCAAAATGCAACCCTAAAAGTCCGACTTGTCTCCGTTGCATATTGAGAAAATTTAGTGGATTAACCAGGATATAAAGGTCACTTGAACAGGTCTGGGATTGCTCAGAGGTCTTTACATGCTCGGCCATCACTCCTTCTTTGAATATATTGGTCTCATATAGCGACCATTAGGAAATACATATTCGTAATGAGTTGAAGTCAAAGGAACCGTCTTAGATATCTATTAAAACACCTTACAAAGCTATTCATAATTCTCTTCAGCATCTCATAGACATTCTACGAGGTCACTAAGCTCTTTTTAGCAATAATTAAAGTGGAGGAAGATTGTTGAAGCCACCACAAATCTTTTTGAAGTAAGCTCCGAAGAAAAATGAACTGGCTCAGATATAACATTTATTTAATGAGGCCAACAACAGAAAAAATAAATGAACATATAATAAAACAAAAAGAGTGACCAGGACTCTCCGGACGGAGAAAGATGTAGGAAAAGACTGAAGGAAATCAAGGTTCTTATGGGAAGGAGAAATTCGAAAAAGGGGGTCGCGTGGACAGAATAATTAAATCAAAGACACGCTGAGATAATGAGGGAAAAATGGAAGGTAAGGAAAAAAAGGGGATTATTAAAATATCTCTCTTAAAAAGAGAGAGAGTAATGGTATTCGCGTGGTCTCCAAGGCCGTTCCGTGAAAAAAAAAACAAAAGAGTTAAAATAGAATAATGAATATAAGTCAAAGTAAAAGGCCATTGAAACAAAAATAAAATTATTGAAAGAAGACAGTTGACCGTATGAAGTAAATTGTAGAAAGATAGTCCGGGTGGCGTTCAATAAAGGTACCAAAATAGTAGAAAAAAAAAAATTTTCAACCAATGCCAGTTGTCATCCTTATTTCAATCTTCAAAAAAAAAAAAAAAAAGAGATTATTAAAATATCTCTCTTAAAAAGAGTAATTATATTCGCGTGGTCTCCAAGGCAGTTGTCATCTTTATAGCCCTGATGAGGCCCTGCAAAGTGAAGTGAAACGTTGGATAACAACCAATTTTTTTTCTACTATTTTGTTACCATTATTGACAGCCACCCGGACTATGTTCTTACTGAAGTAAAAATAACAAAACGAATTATAAAAACAGAAAAAAATTTACAAAATTCGATCAATACAATCCAAAAATTCGTTAGGTTATTGTTTTGTAGTAATAAATACCGCTGTACCTCTCAAATTAGTCAAAAGTTGGAGGGTCCATGTCTATACTAGCTCTTAATGAATTCATTGTTAAAATTTTATTTAATTAACTATCACAGTGGTATGCACTAGCGCAATGGAGTGTATTACATTAATCCAAATCAATAGTCAAGATGTATAAAAACCAAAACGACCACACAGACACTTAATAGGAGCAGACAGGGTCTATTGTGGATTGTAATGATTAAAATGGCCATTATGGCCAATGGTGGATTGTAAACAACAATGGCCAAACTAATACTCGCAAGGTAATGCTGCAGTAAAATAGTCATAGTTAACAATAAATATGCCCAAACAAACACATTACGTAGGGCTAGTAATTAATTATACTAGACGACTGATTAGCAACAACTCCTTTAAAAACGTAGATAGTCGGCCTGTTGCTAGGCGACGCACGGTAGTGGGAAACTGTCGGTTCTGTGCTAAAACCTCTGAATTGTTTGATTCTTTTCCAATTCTCATAAATTCCTAAGTTATTTAGGGTGCTGAATTCAATGATATAGTCACCAACTCAATTGCGTTTATAATTTCCTATTCTTAATGTGTTATTTTTTGGTTTTGATAATATTTTCAGCTGTTAAAATATAATTTCTAATTTCTTCTTCATTAAAATAATATACTTTGTTTTAAAAGATCTAATAGAATCGCATTGAAATAAAAATCAAGTGAGAGATTGCGGGTAAATTAATTTTATTTAAAAATAAGATGTACAAAAATAAATAGTGAATATTGAAAAATAATTTCGAATAAGAAAACAGAGAAAATATTTATGAAATTTATCGTTTGATAAAATGAAAACAACGGTAACTGAAAGGAAAAGAAAATGGCACAAATACATTTGGTCTTTACGAGCGAGCACTTGATTTGATAAAATATAGAAAATGATATTTTCTATTTTCCTTCTCAATTTACGATCAAATCATAATAAATTAGGAGAAGTAATTGCTATAACTATATCAATTATTATTTTAACACTATTATTTTTTACTAATAAAATAAAATTTTAAAGAATAACATTTTTGCTTATCAATAAAATGTTATTCTGATTTCTAGTAGTTGATTTGATTGTTATTCTCCTCTTTTTATGGTCACAACTTCCAAGAAGGGCTCCGACTTCATACGTCAATGAAATTTACACAAATGGTGCTCCAAAAAGTAAACTTTTGTGGAATAATAGTCTCATCACAAGGATCAATAAGGCTCGTTTTTTCTGATATATCAAAAAGGTGCAAAAACGAATTTTCCCAAAATTAAATTGGAGGTGGCCGAAGAAATTTATGGAAAAATGTTTCAAGAAACAAACCTTCTTTTGTAAAACTACAATTTGTTCACTAGCGTTCTTTGATATTGACTTGGCTGAAATATTTTTCTTGGGTAGTTTAGAACAAAATATCAAAATGATTAATCTTTTTATTACAGACATGTACTAATAAAAAGATTACCACTTTCCCGAAAATTAGGCAAACATACAGTTATAAAGAATTTTTATTTAGGTTTGAAACTCATGGCTGAAATATTTTAGCCTACACGATACAATACCTGCGCTGGGGGCTATCAGGAATTCAATATCGTGTGTTGTTTTATTGTTATTTGAATATTTGTTTAGTAAAATGAATAAAATTGAATTCATTGATTGCTACGCCTGGAATGTTATTTCCTCTACTGTAATTGTGCATTTCTTTTTGAACTGATTGCTACTCTGATTCCCATGAAAATTTGTGGAGAACAACACGAGTAGCTGAAATTATTTTTTAACTTGTATTAATTTTTCAATCTCGTTCCTACGTTTTTTTCCACACAATATGTCTATGTATAAAGTGGGTTACTACCGAAAACATTGTTATTTGTTTGGAATAGTTTTGTAGTTAATAGTTTAATGGTTCGTCTAAAAAACAGCCAAAAAAAATCGATTTAATTTATATTATTTCTCTTTCGGTAGGTGAAGGCTATATCTAAAAACCTGATTTTAGATCTGCAAAAAAAAAATGCAGTAAAATTTAACAATGTGCATGAAACAGCCAAATCCTGTAATAATTAACTTTATTGTTTAATTTATAATATACATGGAATGTTTACCTCTCTTTATTTGAGATATATATAGATTTGGTTATTGAGATATAGATTTTTCAAATTACACTTACTAACTACTGATCATTCAGTACGTTCTGTATAATATTTTTATGGAATATTTATTTTTAAAAAGCTATCTCGAGAACTATTGAACGTAAATAGCTCTATTAGGGCTTACAGTTTAGCAAATTTACTCTACATACTTTACTCTACTTAAATGATGTCCTCTTAGATTTTCTATTGTTATTGGTGGTTTTCAAGATAAGAGGTCCGAATGAAAAATTAATTATTTTTAACGTTTAGAAAAAGCCACCATTTTTTATTTCCCCTAAGTATACATGGCAGGCTCATTAGTTTGGATTAGTAATTATACATAGTTTTCATTAAACTAATCAAAAATTGGGGTGAAATGACTTTTTTCTCCTCTTAAACTCTTGTACTATTAATCCTAATCTATCAGTGACTTCTATTGTTATTGTTTTCATATTTTTTCTTTTTCTATTTCTTTATATATTGTTGAGTATTTGAACACTAATACTTAAAACCCTTAATTTGTGAAAGGTTGTATTAATTCTTTCCATAAAATAAAACAAATACAATTATAAGAAATTTGTCCCTCATGTTTACTTGTACTTTTTTTTTTGCTTTACTCCAAGTTTATTAATTTTAAACTATCAAGAAACAATAATTCAATTGTATTAAAATGAATACGCATTGGCGTACATACACCCGTATTTGTATAATATGAAAAATTTAGCTGAAGCATTAAATTTTAACGAGTAAAACGTGCAACATTGTGGAAAAAATCTAAACTGTATGTAATAAGAGTTATTTGAATGTCGTTTCCATTATTCGAATTTCTGTGGAAATTTGAAGCTATGATAAAAAAAAGATGCATTTTCACAAAAATCCGGTCTAATGTAATAAAGACGATGTAATTAGATAGTTCATTTGGCTAAAATTGAAGTGGATCAACATACACAAGATGTATTGGGTAGCAATTGTATTCTTAAGGCTATTAAAGATAGTGCAAAGGATTAAATTCAATTAAACAAAACTAAATATTGTTAAAGTGATAATAAAACCATTTTAAACTTATAACAATGTGTTTGCAGTATAAATCTATATTACAAACATACTTAGGTAAGAAAAATAGGAATGAGATAGCTAAATTACAATCAAAATATCATAAGTTACTCATATTGTTGTATATATTTAATATTTTTTAACTTCGCTACCATAATATCTGAAGAAAAAAAAATTAGCTCTACAAATTTGTGTACTTAATAAGACTAAAATTAAAAAAAAAAATAGAATTTGCATTAATAACAAATTAAAGAGCATGACAATAAAGACATGACATTGAAATAATGTCTTAGAATGCACCATGAAATAGACTAATATGCCACATACGTAAGCATATTTTAAATGTAGACTCATACTATTAATAGTTGGATATTTCAAAATTATAATTTTTATGTAATTAAAATTTTAGTTTTTAAAAATGACTAATATTTGGATTGGAAGATCTTTTAAAATGAAAAAAAAATCTGTAAAATTGATATAATTATTTATGGAATACCAGTAAGAGATAGATCTAAGTTATTACCCTTCCTTATTTTAATATATCAATCACATCTCCATGGCCGATAGTTTAAATTAGAAGCCGGTGCTGCATATGGCCGGAAATTAATCAAAGATGAATTCAGGGGGGCCATGTACTTTGTCCTCTTCCTTTACAACATTAAATCATCAGGCAGCCCCTCACAAAATATTAGTGGGTGTCACCGCTAATTAATCAAGGAACAGTGATTTAGAACTAACCATCAAAAAGGTTACAGGGGTGTGGACTGATGCAAAAATCAGTTCAGGGGAAATACGTAATTGTTCTAGTGTAGATACAATAATATGTACTTTCCAATTATGTAATCTGAAACTGCAGAAATGAAATTACTATTAACACTAGAAATTTGAACTGCTTGAATTGTACTTGTAATTGTATAATGGTCCTACATTACAATTTCTAGTTGAAAAAAGTAATTACAATGAAATTTAGTAGTAATTATATTTTCCCCAATCCAACCGTATTGGATCCCGCTTGTTCAACATAAAAGGCTATAAATGAAATTAATAGAAGTCTGAATTTGTCAAACTGCTTAGATGTAGTTATGTTGAAAACACGGACTCACAAGCACTCATCCTGTTCTTACACGATTTTTTGTAGGGGGGGGGGGTAACCGAATAGCGGTTAAGAATGGTTTTAGAATCATTCTTTATTCTGCATCCTGGTGGTTCATTATGGAACTACCTGGATTCAGCCTTGCAAAGTGGGGCAAAACGTTGGTTACTAACAAATATTGTTTTTTACAATTTTTCGCTTTTCTTGGCTGCCACCAGAACCATGTTCCAATAATTTATTACATACGTTCAACTATTAATAT
>NW_027106849.1:1858665-1862290 GCF_000696795.3 Halyomorpha halys | reverse complement strand
ATAGATAGATAAGCGTGCGCGTATACATTTATTTGTGGTATATCTAATATTTACCACTTTTATTAAGGGAAGAAGGAGAGGTATAGATTGGTTTCCTTGAGGAACTCCCCCTGAGCCGGAATTAGCTGTGAGCGACCGGTGGAGTCGTTTAAAAACCAATTAGACGGTTTAGAAGCGACAGTTTAATCCAGGTCCACAGGAGTCTTCAGGGATTAGTTGTGTCTGTGGCTTCCAAGGGGCTTTATGTCTTCGCTCCACCACTTCGGCTTGCTGCGTCTCCACTGCATTCTTCAAGCAGCTATACAACTTTTATTTTTTCTATAGACTCCTGTTCACTAAGACTATGAAAAATAATGATTTTAAATTAGCCAATCAATAAGAATAAGACTAATCAATCAGATCATCTTTCTGAATTATGAGCGCAATTCATAGTTTTGAATATTTCATATTATATGGAACATGATAAATTGTGAAAAAGTCCAAGGTAGTTAGTTGTATCTTAAGTAGTTTAAAATATTTAATTGTTGATGAAATCGTGTCCAGGTCTCTTAGTATTACTTATGGTAATTTTATGTGAAATAATAATAGTTATTATTTAGTTTTAATTTAAAATAAAGAAGTCTTCAAAACCTCGAGTAGGTCGAAGTTTACCAGTAGTCGAACGTAATCTTGAATTTGAAGTTTTCCAAGTTCGAAAGTATAATTTTCCAGATTCTTTAACCGATTCAATTGAAAAACATATTTTTATTTAATTGATGTAATTTACAACTGTACAAAATAATACAATAAGTAAATATGTTGTATGTTTCATATACACTTGAAAATCTTGGGAAGGAAACACCCATTGGTTAGGGGTGGTTCTTTGGTGGTAATTTCAATGTATATAAAACTTTGCTAAAAATGCCCTCCTAATGCGCAAATTTCCTTTAGTTTCTGGCGTGATTATTTTGTCCAGTAATACTAGTTTTTATAGAAAATATATTTTCTTTTATACCATAATCTATCGTTAATTGATTTGAAATGTATAAAGAACAGTATGTTCTGTATATATAGACTGCTGTATGATTCTTTACGGGCTACATTAGTTTTTTATATAATGGTTCAGGAAAACCTTTTAACTCTCCACAATAAGATTATGAATAAATAAATTTCTAGAATTACATGAAAAAAAAGTTTAATTAATTTAAGCAAAAATTACATTATTTACATTCATTAAATATATACAATATTAGCCGTATCTAGAATCGCCCCCTGATTTGGAATCCTTCGTGAGTATCTCTCGTCTTGGAGCCTCCAGGATACCTGTCTCTGTTGTGCTCGACGTATCCTCCAGCAGAAAACCTACCGTCCTTCGATCTCCAGGCGTCTTGAGATATCCTGTAGGTATCGTGTCGTTCTCCGCCATGCTGAGTACGGGAGGCCTCGACTGTCAGTTTTCGACGGTTGTCCTCTGCTTGAGTAAGAGCAACCAAGCAGGCAGCCAGGAAAGAGATCAAGATAAACTTGTTCATTTTCTAGACAAAGAAGAAGTATTGAAATTATGGCCTCTCTGTTGATAATCCGAAACTTAATGTAATTTGATTGAAAAAAAAGTAATTGATGATTCATACAATCCAATACATTCAAACAATCGTTCATTATTAAAATTAGTCAATATTACCTTAGAATGAGATGTGAAGACTGTGAGGTTCTGGCGTCGTCAGCACTGCCCCACTAGATATACCAGAGCGGCTGTAATCCACAGACATTCGGAATTTCAAGTAGCCATCTGGGAATCCCTTGCGATGGTTCAATCCAAATCCATTGGCATCCATCACGATAAAAATCTATTAAAATAAAATAAAATATTATAATTATTTTTATTTTATTGAAAAACATTTCAAATTACTACTGAAAGGTTTATCCTTTAAATTAATCATTTATTAAATCAACGAATAAAATAAATAAATAAGTAAAACCTAATGTAAAAAAAAAGTTTTAAATTTAGTGGATATTAATATCAAATTACAAGGTTCAATTTTGTGTTTTGTGTCGAATATAAAAAAAAAAAAATGTTGGCTGTTTAGTGATGGATAATAGCTGACAGGGAACGTTCGATGGATAGATGGATTTTTTTGTTTGATTTTGGGCATCTATCATGAAACTTGAAACCTCAAATTTTAAAGTGTTTTTCTTATGTCAATACTATTGAAAATAATAGAAAACAATGTTTAAAATAAAGTTTATGGTTTTTAGTTGAAACAGTATAAGAATAAGTGCAGAGAATGAAGTGAAAGTAAATTAACGAGAAGGATAAAAAAAAAATACACTGTTTGATTTGAAATTCTAAAAATCGTGATTTTTGAATTGTTTTATTTTTACAATAATTTTAGAATTTTACAATAATCATGATAATTTGTTTTTTAAATTATTATGGTAATATATAGATGAAAAGTGTATTTAAATAATTTTTTTTTAATAATATTTTTATAGTTATTCACAATTGTATTAAAATATATACAACAAGTAAATTTGCTGAAGGTGACATAGTGAAATGAAATAAACATGTGGAGGTTCTACCCATTGATAGAACTCCAATAACATTTCTAGAGAAGAAGATCTCGTGGCCATCTTCTTTTCATACGCCTAAGAGGATTACTAGCTAATGAAGGAGAAGCCAGGTTAGAAACAAGTGGATTTGGGTGGTTGGGAAGTTTATCATAGAAGGAATGGTATCTGGTTCTGGCCAAATCGGCAAGATATGGAACATTAAAGTCTTGATGGATGACTTGATTTGTGACCAAGTAAGGAGCATTAAGGATTTTTGTCTGTAAGGATTGAATTCGGGAGGAATTTGATGGTTCGGTGGAGCCTCAGAGGTCAATTGAGTCCAATTCCAAATTAGTCTGATTATCGTAGTGTATACTAATTTTTTGTAGTGAATGGGATAGTTTAGAGCGTTTGTCAAGTAAGTGTTGTAGCAATCGGAATCTATGAGCAGTTTCTTGTCGTTTCAGTCTAGTGTGTGGATTCCAAGTAAGTCTCTTGTCAAGATGGAGATCTATGTATTGAATCTGTTCAACAGGCGTTAATGGAGTATTTAGAAAGGATACTGTAGGACATGAGGGTAGAGGTTTACGACGGAGAGTAAAGGTGATCTAATAGGATTTGTCAGAATTTATTTTGATTCTCCAGTTTTTACACCATTCTTGAATAGATGTTATGTGTGTCTGTAGTGGAAAACATATAAATACTAAAAATATTTATTGCTAAACAACAAACTCCTAAACTTAAAAAGGGTTCTAGTTTCTTTTACGTGGATATCCGTATACTCACCCAGTCAGTAAACCTCATAAAAACAAGGCAAAATACAGAAAAAATAGAAGATAGCTGATCTAGCTAAATTATGTTATTAAGCAAGGAAACTCTTCTCAGGTTTCTATGTTGATCTTTTTCTGTATCTAACAAAATTTTCAGTTTTTTATATATTCTGGATATGCATAACTGAAGTTGAATTTTGAAAAATTCTATTGAAGTTCACGTAATTTTTTCTACTTATAATATGAATGATTAGAAAATTTTAATATGTATATATTTTTTTAATTGATAAAAACATAACCAATTAAATTCATCTGAAACCAAATAT
>NW_027106849.1:1833503-1858615 GCF_000696795.3 Halyomorpha halys | reverse complement strand
GCAAATTTACTGAAATGTATACCCTAAAAGAGCTAATATATATATATATATATATGTAAAAATTTAGGTTATAAATTTTGTTTATATTTTATTTAGAACTAAATGGCTTCATATTCATTACAATTTTAATATTAAGTTTTCTGATTTGATGATCGCAAATGAGAACATTAAGGATTTTTAATTGCAATCATCACTCAGTCTAATAAATATAAAGCCGATTTACTTTTTATTTTTCTGTCAAATTGAAGGTTTTTATCTTCTTTTCTATTCCTATTAATTATATTTCAGTTTTGATTCATGAGGGCATAGTTACGATTTTTTCTTTTTTCTTCATTATGCTTGAATTCATTCATTCATTCATATACCACCTTCATCATAGCGTTCAAGTTCATCAATGATTTCATTAATTTCGAAATGCCGACATATATAATCTTATTTCTATTTTTTTGACTTCTAAAGGAAAAAAAATACCTATTTTAAATTTGCTGAATTTAAATTTGCCGTTTAGTATGGTGTTGGAATTCTTTTAAAAATCTCATACGTACAGTCCGCTGTTATTAATATATTTAATTAAATCCTACCATAATCAATCAAATCATCTTTTAACTTAAATTTTAATCTGAAATTTCCCAAGATCTATTTTTATGAAAATACATTGAAAAAATGTATATAAACTTGATTTATATAGCTGTATCATCAATAAATTAAAAATTATAAATTCTTTTTGTGAAAATAGCTAATAAACATTCAATCCTAAGTTATAATTTCCATTGAAGTATATAACTTCAATATTGTTGTTGGAACAATTGTGCCAGGGAAGAAACGACCCTCTGATCCTAACGAGGTGGCACATAACGTGAAGTTTTACGATTTACCGGCCGAGTAGGTTATTGTACCTTGTTAAGGGATGGAAAAGCTCTCCAGTGGGCACATAAATCAAAACTTTGCCCCTACCAACCGATAGTAGCCTACTTAATCTCTTCTTCAATAAATGAATAATTAAATTATATATCTTATCAATTTTCCATTTTTATTACCATCATAAAGACGTATATATTTTTTTTATTTAGTATCCTTTTGCAAAAACTTAAACTAAACACATGATGCAAAGAATGTTTGTTTTGTTTTTTTTTACTTTTTTATTTTTCATTTTATTCGTTTATTTATTTGAATGTTTTAAATTATGTCATTAATATAATAAAAATCATGTACACTACGCTCAACATACAACGTTCTAGCCCAAGAGCCTAGTCGGAGAAACAGTCAGTTATTTCACCCCAATTATTTATAAATTTAATGCAACTATTAATATATAATATAATATAATATAGTTGCAAATTGATGAGTCTGCTATAGTATAGTTAGTGGGGGGGGGGAAGACGGCTCTTTCAAAACTTAGTTTTTCATTTTTAAAACTACCTACAACACTAAAAACCTAATGAAATACCGTTAAAAAAAGAGCAAATTTACTGAAATGTATACCCTAAAAGAGCTATCTATGTTCAATACTTGCCGAGAAATATTCCGTAAAAAATAAGTAGTTTATGAATTTATTTTGAGACTATACCTCAGGAACTAATTTATGTAAGCGTCATATATATGGATTCCGGAGATATGGAACTCCAGAAGAAAAATGATTTTTTTTTTAAATTTTGTAACAGACATAATTTTTTATTCCCTCAATCTATACTTCGCAGACTTATCAATTTTGACTAGTTTTCATTATAGTTTACAACCCTACTTAGAGTTGAAATCATCGCTCGTTTCCAATTCGACAACTTCCTTATTATTCACGACAAGAAAATAACTCTCCTTATTATATTTATATTTATTGGCTATTTAAAAAACTACTATGACTAGGTTTTCATGTTTCCTGTTACGATATCAGTTAAAAACTGTCGTCATATTAAACGTGCAAAAACGACAATATTTATTTTACGTTTAGTTAAATACTGAATACTTCTATATTTTTTATTTATCCATTTTTTTACTATAGGTAATAATGAGAGATGGATAATTTCTCCAAATGAATAAAAAAAGATTATTTTTTTTTTAAATTCGGACTTAGTTATTTTAATGAGGACAAGATCTAGCTAATATTAAATATCAATTGATTGCATATTCTAGCCTAGTACCGATCTTAAAAAAATTGTTTTGTTTTTTTTTCGTTCTGCACAGTCACACAGAGAAACAGAGGACGATTTGGGAAGCTTGGATATTCGGCAATAAAAAAAAAATTTATTTTCTTCTTTAAGGATTCTACTCAATGAATTTAAAGATTTCTAACGACCTTACTAATGATTCACAAACACTACAGACACACATAAACTTCATTGAAGAATGGTGTCAAAAATGGAGAATCAAAACAAAATCCTGACAAATCCCACTAGATCACTTTTACTCTCCGTCGTAAACCTCTACCCTCCTGTCCTACAGCATCCTTTCTAAATACTCCATTAACGCCTGTTGAACAGATTCAATACTCAGGACTCCATCTTGACAAGAAACTTGGAATGCACATACAAGACTGAAACGACAAGAAACTGCTCGTTGATTTCGGTTGCTCCAACACCTACTTGACAAACGCTCTAAACTTCCCATTCACTACAAAAAATTATTGTACACTACGATAATCAGACCAATTTGAACATATGGAATTGAGCTCTGGGGCTCTACCAAACCATCAAATTCCTTCCGCATCCAATCCTAACAATCCAAATTCTTGATGCTCCTTATTACGTATTGAAGTACCACCAGTGGATGTTTCCTTCCCAAAATTTTCAAGTGAAAATGAAACATATTTACTTATTGTATTTATTATTTGTACAGTTGTAAATCACATTAAATAAATAAATAAAAACAAAGTTGTATACAGAGATATAACACTGCACTATTGACCAATAAAGGATGGCAGAATGTTAAAAGGTTATGAAATAACAGTCTTAGGAAAACTAAATAAAATATTAACCATAAAACTTTCCTTATTATTGATTGCATGTTGCAAACCTTTTTCGTCGAATAGGAAATAAGGAAATACCTACGTGGCGTTTCTCAAATGAATAAAGATAATTACAAAATGTCTAAAAGGACGGTTGTTTTTTTATTGCTGTCTTCTGTAAAACACAGTTGCCTTGCAATTCTTATCACTTTGTTGCATTTTTATGTTCAGTTTCTGTTGACTAAAATTGTTCAATTCATATAATATTTTATAGCAGATGTTTTGTTTTACATCTAGAGATTGAAACAATAGGAGTCCAGAATTGGCTAATTATTGGTGACTTATGTTTACCTTAAAAAATATAAAAATAAAAAATTATTATTTACCGAGTGTTTAATTATAATATTTGATATTGAACATTAAGGATACCCAATTTAAGAGGCTGGGTGGATCCCAACTGGGCACCAAGAAACCACCGGAGTTGACTCACAGCGATAGTGTAACAGAAAAAAATTTTCTGCCCAGCCGGATTCGAACTCGGATCCTTGGAGTTAGTAGTCATGCGCCTTACCCCGGGACTACCCGCGCTCCCTAATATTTGATTTCCTAATACTAAAGCCAATTCAAAAGTGTAGACCAGATTTGTTTACCATGGAGTACAATGTTACCAAAGAAATTTGGTTTAGGGGTCAAAATAAAGATACATGCTGTGGCAAATTCCAGTCTACCCGACTTAAGTAGCTCTAACTCCTTTAGATGTGTTACAACACTGAGTAGTGTCTTTGTGAGATAGAAAAGTTATTTTTCTTGATTGAATTTGTTAATGTTTCATAAAAACTGGTATGTACATTCGCCCAAAATCATTAGTTGTTATATATGTTTTTATCTATTTAGCTTGAAATTAATGCAATCTCTTGAAACTTTGCTAAAAACTCAAAAACATATTATTGTAACGTTGATCAGTGTTATTTATTGATAAAAAGTTAATCAACAAGTCCTATGTTTTTCAAACAACTTTCCTATTTATTTTTCAGGATTTGAGATTCTTCATGAATAGACTAAATTAATTATTAATTTTTGAAATGTATTCTGACTTATCAAGACACAGTTTTTTCATTTATTTCATGATATTTGATAAGCAATCATAATTATAATTCCCATTTAACTAAATACTGCTTAAGGTATGTTTGGTAAATTCTACCTTAATTCTTATACTGCTAGAAGATGATTGATCGTATGAAATAGATTGTAGGAAGATAGTCCGGTGGTCAACGAAGGAACCAAAACAGTAAAAAATTAACATAATAAACAGTTTTTTCTACTAAGTTAGTACCTTTATTGATCGCCACCCAAACTATCTTCCTACAATTAAATTTTCATGGATTTTTATCACAGGATAAAATATTTTATAAATATCTACCAACCATATAATATTCTATTTTGAACTTTCGAAAATTGTTAATATTTTAGAAGCTATAAGGATTGAAAAAAACTCATCCAGTGTACACTAATATCCTTTATTTTACAATGGCATACAGTTCTTTAAAAAATAATGTATATAAGCAGAACTAGAAGGTATGACACTTGTAATTAAAAGATTATAGAAAAGATATTCATTGAATAATTCAGTTTCCAGTGCAAATGCTTTGTCTTGGTCTAATATCTGAAACGTAACAAAAATAATTAGAAATATATTAGATTTATATATATATATTGAATACCATAGACGAGGGTAATAATAAGGACATCTTTTCTACTGATGAAGTAAATTATGATCTTCAAGCTGATGATGATGACGGGATCTTTGAAGTAAAACACTATCTGGACTGGTAAGTCTCTTCAGTCAAAGTTCTCAAGAATTAATAGTTACTTATTACATTGTTTATTTCGGACGAAATGGAAGAAATAAACAGTAACTCATTAACACTGAGATTGAACGAACCGAAAAATGATATGAATCAGCTTTGTGGTATATACGTATTTTTGTATTATCAAATGTGAGAAATAGGTTCTGATTGGTTCTAAATACTGAAAAACACTCTTTTTCTCGAACGACGGCCTTATTTACCAAAATAATAATAATAATCGAGGTGCAGGGATCCCATCCGACTTTCTAGTTATTGTAACCGATTTTCACCTTATGGATTGAGGGTTCAACAACCCATGGAAGGTTAAGGGTGCAGTACATTGTAAGGAAGTACTGTAACTAGATCAACGGTTGTGCAAGGAGGTGATATGGCCAGAATCACACTCGATAGCAGATTTTAACTCAATTAAGGGTCCCCACTAAAGAGGCTGAGGGCTCCCGAACCCACAGGGCTGACTCAACGGCTACAAGTAACATATAATAATTATCTGCGGGATTCGAACCTTGGTCTTCAGAGTTAGTTCTAAATTCCTTACCAGTGAGTTACCTACTCCCCACATATATAAGGCCCCTAACCCAAATAAGGAACATTAAAGATTCTTCTTTCTTATTATACCATTTTCTTGATGTACATTTTATGAAACTCATAAAGATTTCGAGAATTTTGAGTTTTTAATCGGCTAGACTTTTTATATAACCGATTAAAAACTCTAAATTCTTTAAAACATATAACCTAATGTAACAATTAATGATTACAAAAACATTAAGTGCGCCGATTAGGTTGATACATGTCATCATCGTTTGTGGGTACTTCTTGATTGAAAAGCTCTTTGAAAAAACAAAGAACATTTTTTTCAGATGTTTAGTCCTAGGAAGCCGACATCTTACCATGATTTGTATGATTTTGCTTTATAACCAATCCTTTTTTTCTCATGTTGGTATAGAACTCGCATGGATTTCTAGCTTAGCAGTTATCCTCTTTCTTTGAGAAATTCCCAAAGTATATTTATGCAACTTTGTTAGATGAGTTCTATAGCTAGGTACAGGACTTTTTCTTTGTTTCTTCTCTACTCCACAGACTTTTCGCATACATCTGTGAACCACTTCTTGGCTTTTTATTTCTCTTGATGAAAAGTTACTTCCTTAGATTCCTTTCTTTTAGCCTTGTCTCAAATGCCTGTCTGTGTACATAAACCGTGAGGTTGACATCGGCAATATATTTGTTCACTCCCCTAATCTATCTAATTCTTTTATTTCGTTTTCACTGCATCACAAAAGTAGCATGTCTAATTAGCAGTGCTAATTTTCGAGTATTTATCCAGCAGAACTCCGGAATTACTAATTGAATGAACTTTTTTTTTTTTTATTATCCACTATTCTAGTATGAAGAACATTCACTTTTATTGCCCGTTTTCAAAGCTTTGTTGCATGAATTTCTGGACCTGTAAATAAAGTAATAAAAGTCGAACTCTGAAGGTTCCACATATATATCCGATAACTTTCTTTCTCCTACCTCCGCTGAGGCTCTACTCTGTCTGCGTGTTCTCATTCAATACCATTCTCTCACTTAAACCTCAGTCGTAGGTTTACCTGTAGGTACATTGATAATTAGTTTTTAATTGATTCGTTTGCTAAGCCCAATAATTTTACAATTCAGAATTTTAAGCTAAACATTTCCGTTTCATAAGCTTCGCTTAAAGTTCGCGCAACCCGTGAGCACAACACATTGCTTCCATCGGGACAGTTCTTTGATTTAAATAGGTACATATATTTGGATTAACATGTTCATAATATTATTATTATCTTACTTCTATTCTTAAATTCGATCTGGATAACTACAAAAAAAATACCGTTAACTATATCTTCTATCCAGTCAAGGTAAGCGGAGACATCTGTGTTTACAGACGGTAGAATAATTTTGCTCCCCCCATATGACACCAGACCGACTTGTACCTGCTCACCGTTTTCGGGGTTCTTCCAGATTACCGCGCTTCCAGAGTCACCCTAAAAAAAAAAATAGTCAATTATTGGAACCCAATTTTTGAGAAGGAATAATTAAAAATAATACTTTATTTGGGTATTCATGATCTTTAGTTAAACATGTTAAAGCGGGTAAAATGGAAAAACTTATGTTAAATGGAGAAATATTTCGATCTTTTACCATATTAAAACGATAAAACATATAATATGGTTGAGAGTCTGTTACGAGGTCTGTTAAATGGAGAATGACATCACGCAACAGACCATCTGAGCTCGTCACCATTTTACACCAGAATATTTAGGCCGCTTTCCACGATGAAATTACTTCAAGATTAACTTTGAGTTTGACTACACTATTCTTAGTCAGCGTATAACCTGAAGAATATATATGTATAGAATATATAGAAATATATGTTTCCCACAGTGGCCGGTAAACTAGTTGGTTAGATAACTACAAAAGAATTCTTTATTTTGAAACTGCCGAACACTAAGCTCTAAATAAAGGTACGATCCTATTGTGACGTTATCTGGTAAATATTCAAAGGCTTTCCATAAAACCATTACATACCAGCCACCTCTGTTTAATTTAGTAGGGAGATCTGCTTTTACAAAAACAAACTTGAAAAAATAACAGAAGTTCAGAATTACATGTTTGCATTTTGTGGTAAATTCTGGCCCTGAAGGTAGTCTATTATAAATCATTTTAAGATCCTACCACCATCACATCAATACTAATTGGACAATCCAAAAAGGACTCATTTAAAGCCAGAAATTTCTCTTGAGAGGACTCCCGGTTTGATTTTTCAATAAATCAATAATTTATGTATGAAAAAGGCACTCGCTTTATAATGATATTTAGCAATTCTTGTGAAGATAAATTAAAAAAAATGAAGAAATACCAATATAACCTTTTTCAGAGAATCTCTTAAAATATGATTACCTACAAATTTAGTTACTTAATGATACTTACAAGATATGGACTCTTCCCATTCGTGTACGTACACAACTGGTTTATAAACGGCCCTGGATATATATTTGAACATTCCTTTATAGATGCAACATCAAGTTCCACTTGACGAAGGACTTTCGAACCGTAGCCACTTATAGATGTCTGCCCCCAACCTGCCACCAAATAGTTAAGAATTGTTTGCAAGAACTTATATCAACAAATAAGCCCCTGTAAACTTACCCGCAACAGTTACCTTTGCACCTTTAGTCTCAAGTTCCAATTTGGTTTTTGGTAAGCAGACTGGGCTGACTAATAAGTTGTACTTAATTTGTCTGCTTGTGATCACCAGACCAATATCGTAAATATTATCATCGTAATTTTCATGAATAATTAACATGTCAGAGGAGATCAAATTTTTTTCCTTTACTTGAAAAACAAAAAAATATATCAGTTTTATACTTTTTTGAGTTAAGCCGTTATAAGTGAAATAGCTGTAAGTTAGTTTCCTGCTATCGTATAAATTAGTCTTTCGTTAATTTGTAATCTAAAACTTCTGTAAACTATATATAATGGGACATTTCTGAACAATTGACTATGATCCATTTTATAGTTTTACTTTTATGGAAATAATGTTAGTTAGTGGCAAACACATCTCCAACAATATAAAAATTAAAAATCATATACATTTTTAGGACAGGTCTTAGCTAAAACCACGATCAATCAAAACTTACAACTGAAATGTATTTTGAACCCATCTTTGTGACTAATCGGTAATCATTATTCTGAGAAATTCCAGGTCCGGTCGGGTTTAAAACAAGGTGATTCTTTATCACATATCTTATTTAATCTGGTACTAGAATACGTCATTAAAAGTGTGATGAATACCGAAAAGGGTTTAACTTAGGGTGGTAAAATACCGGTGCTTGAGTATGCAGATGATTCGGTATTATTGGGTAATGACCAAGAAACAATAGAACTAAATACAACCACGCTAATAAACTCCAGTAAGGAACTAAGTCTTGAAATAAATAAGGATAAAAATATATACATGGTAGAACGCGAGCAATTTTGGTGATATAGATGTAGGAGGAAATACGTTTGAACAGGTAAATAAGTTTAAGTATTTAGGTTCTACGGTAACTAGCAAAAACGAAATTGATGAAGAAATAAAAGCTAGGTTAAAGGCGGGAAATGCTTGTTATTTTTCAATTTCAAAACTGCTTAGCTTCACGCCTTATATCGAAAAATTAAAAATTAGAATTTACAAAACTATTATTCTTCCCACTATTCTTTATGGATGTGAGACGTGAGCTCTTACACTAAGGGATGAACAGCGCTTGAAGGTTTTCGAAAATAAAGTATTACGCAAAATATTCGGACCGAAAAAGGATGAATTAACGGGAAAATTCAGAAGATTACACAACGCTGAATTAAGGGACCTACACACCGTAAATATAATTCAAGTTATAGCATTGCGGCGTATAATATGGGCATGTAAGGTTGTAGGGTTTAGTAACGAGCGGATCCCTAAAATGATAATTAACACTGCACAAATGGGTAAACGTCCGAGGGGTAGACCGAAACGTAGATTTCGGATTGCGTTAAAACAGATTTTGTGGAATCGGCATCAAACCTTCGGGTTCTTTAGGTCTTTATTATTATTATCTTTGTGACTAAAAAGATGCTATGGAAATTATACCATACAAATCAAGACAGGGGCAAAAATGAACTTTATTATGACAGTTTCAATTATTTAATATTGAATAACTGTCATATTATTAATTTTATGACCTTATTTTATAAGAACGGTGATGATAAATCATGATCAAATTGTAAGGACATTAACTAGAGAGGCTAATATGATGTAGTCAAAGAAACAAAGAAAATAAACGCAGAAGGTCAGGTTGATGGTCAGGTTGAACACCAATATTATTTTTGATAATTTTTCATTCCATGCTCAATACTTTGGGAACTATTAAACGTATGAAAAATATTATGCCAACATTTTTTAACACATTCTAAATCTGATGAATTGCTCTTAAAGAGCTCTCACTGACTAATGTCCATTTCGTGTGTGGTTTTTCTAAAAATGATTATTTATTTTTTTGGAAAATATAAGCTATAACTATTTTGGGCCTTTATTTTAGAAAATATTATGAAAACAACTCCTTCAAAGTAAATTTGACAAGTTTCATTATAATTATAAGCACTATAAACTGTAAGAGGCATTTTAAAATATTAGTGACCCTGAAATGACAATATTTTCTGCAGGTGTACTCGCACATATGTAGAATAATGTCGGAATCATGTAAGGATATGTGTATATATTTTGTTATTGAATAATAATCATAAAGTCCTACGGAACCCGAAGGTTTGGTGCCGATACCACTAATCACTCTCTACATACATCCTTCCAGTTATGCCCCTCCAAATCCAATTCTGCTAAATCAGTTTTAACGAAATCCTCCCATCTACGTTTCAGACTGCCCCTCGGCCGTTTACCCCTCCGTATAGTGTTTAATATTTTAGAGATTCGCTCGTTACTAAGCCGTACAACCTTACACGCCCATCAGACGCCGCAGTGCTATAACTTGAATTATATTTGCCGAGTGTAGTCCCCTCAATTCAGCTTTGTGTAGCCTTCTAAATAATGTTGGGAAAAGTCTGATATCTCTTCCCATTACTTGTAGAAAATTTGCTAATGCACTAAATAAAGTTTGTAAAATTTACTTATTTACTTAGAAGTAGTATATAAATATAATGATGTTCTGGGTAGGAATAGTAGTTTTCAGTATAATAAAGCAACAAAATGTTTTATAAGAACCGTCCGTAGCTCAGTGGTTAAGACACAGTCTTACCAGTTTGATGTCTATTGGCGGTGCCGGTTCGTATCCGGCCCTGGGGGTCGACTTTTTTCTTTGAGTGGCGGTCCCACAAAATGAAAAACTTCCAATGGGAGTCATGGGCGAAAAAAAAGTTTTATAAAAAAAAATTTTTGGAACAACTGTACTTCGGATAGTAATGTACGTACAGATTTTAGAAAATGTACACTCCTTTAAGAATTGTATGAATAATGTTCTTTGTGCGATAAGTTCCCAAGATATTGAACATAGAATGTTAAATTAAGGACAATGCAACGGTTGTATTCTTCGGTTTTCTGTCCAGGTAGGAAAATTTGGATTTTTTATGCCAATTGAAACCCAAGAACAAAAACAATTATCCTACTTACAATTAGTTTCTTAGACTGTATGGTATGCTTTATTCCAGTAGCTTTCAGATGACATAAATGCATTTTTCATTTTTAGCCTATGGTCATGGTGACTTTAGATTCCCAAATATTAGCAAGCAATTAGTCAAATATTTTACTACGGGATTTTCCCACTTGAAAATACACGTTATTTGAGTATATTAATATGCTTCTACTATATCAAATATGGATAAGCGTAATAGAGGATCAAGTCTCCTTTTGTAGTAAATCGTCAGGCGGATTGTGGGTAACATAAAATAAGAGGTTTAATACTTACATTTTCTTAAATCATGTTGTCCTACAGCGATCCATACTTTAGAGGCGATCTTATCCTTAAGGCAGTGAGCGGCGGTTAGGATATGTTTGGGTGTGATGATACTGCCACCGCAGAATTCAGTAGCCCACGAAAATATACTGAAATAGTAGCGATGCATCAGAGCCACTGCCCATGGGTGGGTGCCTTCGGGTGCCACAGTTCCGTTGATGATCCTCTAATTCACAACCATTTGAAAACCATTTCGATGCATAAATTAGCTTTTGATCTCATGTTAATAAAAAGTAACCATTTTTTAATTTATAGGTATTGGTATAAGCATATATTTTTATTAGTAATACTGCTGTTTATATTATCACAAATACTGTTCAGATTTAATGCATGAATTTGCAGAATTAGAATAATCTATTACAAATAATTAAATTTGTATAATTTTTTTTTATTTTTCAGCACACTTAATCTTAGTTTTATCCTAATGTTTATTTTATTTAGTATTGTTTTATTGATATTTCACTTCAATAAAACTGATTGGATACACAATTCCGACAAAAAAATAGGCTTTCTAATTTATCCCTTTGGTAAATAGTAATTTTTAAATAAGAATCAGTGTCATTTCTCACTTATAATAGGAAATTTATATGTTTTTGGACGTATACTGTAACAGAAATTTCCATATTATAATATTTTTGAAATCACACACACACACCTACACACAATCTACGTGATGAGTCTTTTTGAATCACGTATTCAGAAAATTTATTACTTTTTCCAAACTGATTTTAACGCATATTGGACGAATTTATTACGAAGGATTAAATTGATTCATGAAATTGCTACGAGACATTTTTTACACCAAACATAAACTTTTTTGTGATATTTGATAAAACTAATGCTTTATCACTTTTGTATCAACTGTCCTACAAATTTGGATCAAATCGGAATAACCAATTTCAAAATATAAGTACGGCTAAATAAATACGTTTATTCTTGCCAAAGTATATGATGAAATTAAAATGGGCACATATAAGTACTAACTCACCCAATACCTACAAATTTCATCAAAATAAGATATGCATATATTCTCATATATATTTATAATAAACAATTATTTTAAAATGTTAAAAAAAAAGAAAGGCCAATAGGTTTTCACAATCTCACCGTACTCAATTGGAATAATCCACAATTGCACCAGCCATGTTGATTATTGCTGTTTGCGGCTACAAGATGAAAACCGATAGATATTATGATCAGTATCATCATCTGATATTTAGGATGAGATGAGAAGCCCGATATCCGCCTATAACATAATAATAAACAAAGAACGAAGAGAAAAAGTCTTTAGAAATTGGATTCACTTTAATCGTTCGAATTGTTTGTGATAGGTCAGAAAATTATCGAACATAAATTGATATCACAAAAATAACATAATAATAATGCGAACCCAAAAGTTCAATAATAACACGAGCCAATAATTGACTCTAAAACCTATTGATCCAAAATTGCCAATGTTCCTAACATTTACGCATACTTCATGAAAATGAAAGAAATGTCAAGACTTTAATTTTCAGGCCTCTGTAATGTTTTATCAGTGCATCTACATCAGTTAGTTTGCAATAACTAAGAAACTAAAGCTATCTGTGAACTGGCAACTTTTTGTCACAGAGATTGAAAAAGCTTACTGTTGAAAATTGCCTGCTGTTGTGGAGAAGTAAAGATTTTTTAAAAAAAAATTAAAAGTTATTCAATTTATTAAAAAATTAAGCATTAAAAATCAATTTTTTTAATCAAAACCCAACTTATCTACATGAGATTCTTCTCAAAAGTGGCTAGTGCTTACTTAAGTTGCAGTAATAATTTTTTTTTATTACTTTGAAACTTAGTAAAACCATATCATTTATAAGGTTATTAATATCGTATTATGGTTCTATTTTCCTCAATACATAATATTAAGATTGTAAAACAGAAACAAAAGTATTGAGTTAAATTATCTTTACCCAGCTAATGGTAGACATAAACACACTTACCTTATTCATTTAAGAACTGGATGGGACAACTAACAACCTTGTTTCTTTGTAATTACATTTCAATGTCAGATTATCATAGAATAATTTATGGGTGTCCCATATAAAGCGGATAATCATTGGTTAATGTTAATTTTTATTGCAAAAGTCAGTCAAACATAATTCATCATTTTTAAGGTTCTTTGATAAGAAACGAATGAACAGAAAGGCCAATGTTAGAAATCTCGTTTAAAATTCTACAAATTATTATTTTTCATTTAATTCGTATTTATTCAATGTATTTTTCATTTATTTATTTACAATCAGTCAGTTTAAAATTTCTCCTTCAGAAAAGTGAGTCAAAATATCAAACTAAAATAGTTGCCATAACAATGGCACATTTCCATTGGCTTTTTTTTTTCCACTAGCTTTACGATAAACACAATTAAAGGTTCTCTCTTTTGGGCAGTTGGGCAAATATAAAATTGACGAGAGACGAATACTTTTTTATTCGTGAATTTTCTGTTCGAATAATCAATTATTCGTACAAAAACATATGATTAACCATCCAAATACTTTTGTGTTCATCATTATTTTACACGAATAACCAATTATTCCGACAAAACAATTCGAATAACCATTTGAATACTTTTTTATTCGTCAATTTTATGAAGAAATAATCTCTTATTCTAAAAAAATAAATGATTAACTATCCGAATATATCTGTATTCGTATAAAGGCATTTTTTCTCTTACAGGCTTATGGCAGTACATAGATATATTTTATGATTGCGTATAGATTGATTTTAACTTTTCTGATTTCTAATATATTAGGGTCTTTTTATATATTTCTTTACACGCGGAAAACGAAAAAGCTATCGATTTTAAGGTCGCGTATCGATTTATTTTAACTTTTCTGATTTCTAACATATGATGGTCCATTTTTTATGTTTGGGATATGTAGAACATGGAAATGCTATCGATTTTAGAATCGTATACCGATTTATTTTAACTTTCTTGATTACGAATATGTTAGGGTCCCTTTATGTGTTTTGAGATATTTAGAATATGAAGATACTATCGATTTATTTTAACTTTCTTGAATCCGAACGTGTGAATGACAGATGCGCCATCTTAAAATCGAAAATATTTTCATATTCTACATTTCTCAAAACGTAAAAAGGGACCTAACATGTTAGAAATAAAAAAAAGTTAAAATAAATCGATACGCGATGTTAAAATCGATAGCATTTTTATATTCTGCATATCCGAAAACCTGAAAATTGTTCCCTATGTGTTAGAAATAAAATAATTAAAAGTCGATATGGGATCTTAAAATCGATAGTATTTTCGTTTTTTACTCGTCAGAATATGTGAAATGGGACCCTCATACATTAGAAATTGAAGGTAGTAAAAAATAAGGGAATTTAAAAAAAAAAAATCAAATTGTTGTTCGAATAGTATGTATTCGACTTATTTTTCATTCGACTAATTTTTTATTCGATTGAAATAGTATTTCTAATATTCGAATACAAAAGTATTCGGATTGTTGAGTCGTATTTTTATTCGAATAAAAATGTATCCGTCTCTCTACAATCGAATATAAACTAGGAATAAACAAGTATTCGACTCTCGTCAATCGAATACTTTTTCCCAACTCTGCTTTTGGAAAAATTGCGTATGTTTAGTAACAAAATTAATCAAAAAGTTGTAGTTTTCCTTAAAGAGAGTACCTTATATTTTATATTTATTTGTTTTTTATTATTTTAAGACATCAACCATTCCGGGTCATTATTGCCTAATTTCCAAAATTTTTATTAGACTTTATTTCCCTAATACCCGAAATTGTTTAATAGTCCTTATTGTCTTAATTTCCGAATTTTGTCTTCATTGGCAAATTTAAATGTATAATTATTGAAAAATAGGAGCTTTTGATAAAATTGTATGGTACAGTTTTGAGTGATTCAGAAATTCGAAAAGTTTATCTACAGTCTGTTTGTTATCCTGTAAAATTGAATAGAGATCTGCTGGTAATTCATACAAAGATTTTATGGAGTTGTAAGCTTGGCATTCGGTTCAAGATATGTTTTACGTTAAGTCGCGTTCCGCAAGTCTAGCATACAGGTGGAGAATCGCGGGCCATAGGTAACCGTGGTTCAGGCGCGTAAGACCTATTCGAAGGCGCGTCAAAATCACCTCCTCTCTGTGCATATTTCTAGTGGACGATATCCAAGGGGAAACATCCCTTCTAATTTCTCGTAATTTATTGTCAGTAACATTTGCCCATATTTAATGCCATTTCAATTTAATTCTCTGCTTAATGAGGGGAATGAAGAGAGTACCTTTAATTAAATTTTTCGTAAAGCCATTGGGAATGTACTTAACACCACTGTGAGACATCGATGTAAGACATCAATCTATGTATTTAACATAACCATAAAATAGAAATTAATGGCAGTTAAAAATCTATAGGAATTTTATTTTACATAATTATTGGTAACTTGGTAATTAGTACTAATAAATACAATTATTGGCAATTGGTAATACATTTTATTTTAATAGAAAACAAAAGTTGATAAGAAAGTAAGTTATTCGAATTCAATAAAAAATAATAATCGCTTAAATATAAAATAATATTCCTAATATTTACACTGGCTTAACATATGTATTTTTACAATGAATACGCTTTATTTATTTTTTACTCTCTTCTCTCTTTCTGCTGCTGTGACAATGTTCACTCCATTTCCTTCTACTGTAGTTTTATTAAATTTTAAGGATTTGCTATGATTTTTTTATTAATAAGGATGAATATGGTGCAATAAAAGTACAACTAACCGGGCAATTGGCCTAATTAAAATTAAACCAAAGAATACTCATTTCATTTAGTCTATTTATCAACTCTTAAGGACTTATCAAACTTATGGGAAGAACTTAAAACAACTGACGCATTGGAATGCGGTATGACATCTAAATAAAAAATTAATTTAGTGATTTTGATGATTTTGAATCGTTACATTTCTATATGCTATTGTTTTTAAAATCATTTATTTCTTTTCAATGCTTTTTTTTGTATAATAGTTTCAAAACGGCATCACTAAACAATGTATCTTTTTAATAGCATGATATCTAAGTCCATGTTTCGTGAACCACTTTCTTTTTTAATCGATACAGTTAATTTAGTCAACAATGCATAAAACATACTTTTGAAGTATTTATGTTTGAAACAAGTTTTTGTATGAATAGAAAGAGTTAAGTTGTCAAAAGTTGAGGGCGATGACGCAATTCTCCCTAGAGCCAAGAGATGGCAGTACCTCCTCAGCCAAAACATGTGGACGCATTTATCAGTTTTGATTTCTAAGGATTTATATCTTAAATTGATTTATTAATTAAATACTATTAGCAATTAATATTTAAATTAAATACACAATATTAATAATTTATTTATATCTTATTGTTGAAATGCCAAGAATATTACTTATTTAATGTATTATAACTTTGTATTTTTTTATGTGTTTATAATTAATGTCAATGGCTGCTTTTTATATATTTTATTTTGACAGAATATATTTTATATTGTTAGTTCTTTCATGTTGTGGTCTTAAACCAAGTTTACAATTGAGTTTGTACACACAGTTGGATGTGTTTATACTATATTATTCAATAAATCCATAATTATTATTGTAAAAGTGAAAATATTCTTAAATTTGCATTTTTAAATTCCTCTCGTATCCAATTCTTAAAATCCTTAATCTTTCGTAAAATCCTCAATGCTCCTTACTTTGTTACAAATAAAATCATACATAAAGACCTTAATGTTCCCTATGTAACCGATCTAGCACGAACCAGATATCACTCCTTCCATTACAAACTCCCTCACCACTCAAACCCCCTAGTTTCTAACCTTGCATCCTCATCTATTCCTGACAATCCTCCGAGGCGCCTGAAAAGAAGATGGCCACGAGACCTGCTAATGTAAAATGTCATTAGAGTGCTGACAATGGGTAGTTGTTCTACACGCCTGTAACACTCCATTTTAACTAAGACCAAATTTACTGAATGTATTATTTAATACAGTTGTAAATTTCACTAAAGATATTTAAAAAAAATTTGCATTTTTTGTCTTCTGCTTTTGAAGTTAATTTTTGAGGTATGGCTCATTTCTCAGATACAAAAAGAATATCGGCAAATTATAACTAAAAAATTAAATGTTTTTATTGTTGAACACTAAAAATTTTTTTAGATATACTGTGAGATTGTTTTTATTTTACATATTTTTTAGATGTACAATGCCATGATCTTTATCACCTGCTTAATATACCATTAACATCTGCCACCTCTGATATACGGCTCCAACAGGTTCTCTAGAATGGAATATTCAGAGGTTTGAACGGAAAATCTTCCGCATAATTACAGGAACGATTTGGGATCAGAGCCTTAACACATGGAGAACTCATAGTGAACTGCTTGCAGAGACTGGTCAGTCAGTATGTCATGATATGAAAGCACGAGGCTAAGATGGGCGGGACAGGTGGTTCGAAACAATCCATCAGGACGCCTCTACACAAGAATGCATGCCAGTGTAGTAGGCAAGGGACCACGTGAAAGATCAAAACCTATATGGATAGACAGAATCAACAAAACTGCGAAAGAGCTGCCTACAGAAAACTGGCGAGCAGTAGCCCAAGATCATCAGGCGTATAGAAGGCTGGTTCGGGTGGCCAAAGATCTACAAGGTCTGTAGAGCCAACCGAAATTTTTCTTTTTTTTAAATCAGACACTAAAAGTGAATTTCTGACATTTATGGACCGCAATATAAAAACAAAATTGAAAATAGGCAAATGTTACTGTCATTATTTCAAATCTTTCAACCATTTTGGAATTTAGTAAAAACAATTTTGAAACTTGTTCCAAAAACTTGCAAGTAAATTGATAACAATAATGTGCCTAACTGACATTGGGTGTTAAGATACATAATTAAGGGAAATCTCTCATGATTTTCAGGAATGCCATTACCTGTGGTTCAAGCACATTCTCAAAGTGATAGAGTGCTAAACAAGTTCGTTGTGTCTATTTCTTACTTTCTCTTCGTTTATCCTGTAAGCTATAAGGTTTCGGGATAGAAGATCACTGAACCTCGTTTTTGGCATTTTAAAAACACAGTTATACAATGTTTTAAAATTAGAATCAATTTTCGTTTTATATCAGGTAGTTTGGTGAAAAATCATTCTTTTAAATTCCATCACTAAATACTCACTCCTCCATCAAAGTCTCGAGGCTCTTCTCCCGTCTTTAGGATGAACTTTTTTTAGAGCCTCGAAATTGATTTTTCAATACATAATAGCTTTTTTTTTATCTTCATCTTTTCAGTAGTTACATAGTTCTTTTGCTTTTTATATCCAAATTAGAATATTTCGTCTTGAATTTAGTATTTTCTAACCGATTGTGTATTGTAAAAGTAATAGGGACGCTAAACAAAATAAATCTGTTTTGTATGATGGGAAATCATTTTAGTTGGTTCATCCTGAAGATGAGGGAATGCCCTGGAAAAGTTCATAGCCGAGTATGTGTATAACAAAGAAATTAAAAAGGATTATTCACCAAACTACATTGTATAAAAACATACATTATGTAAAAAATATATATATAATAATGAAATATATATATATATATGTGAAACAATGATATAGGGAAAGTGAAAAAAAGCATTTGTAATCATGAATATTTAATTATTATTAAAAGAGGAAATAATCAACCCGATCAACAGAAAACTTGTGTCTGTTGTTGATCAACGATCAACCCTTGAATTTGCCTCTGATTTCGAACCCGGCTTGGTTGTCCCTGATTGTGGGTCCACCAGGATATCTGTCCCGGCTGTGCTGGACGTAGGCGCCTGCGGACCACTGTCCGTCCCTCGACTCCCATTGCTTCCCTACGGAGGCCTTGATATGTTCGTGGTTGCCTTCTTTGCGGGCTTCCACCTCCACTTTGCCCTTCGGCTCTTCACTCTTGACCATTGCAACTAAGCAGGCCACCAATAGACCTAATAGGACCAGCTTGTTCATTGTTCTGGAAAAAATCATATCTGTAAGTAACTTAATATTTTGTTGACAGCTTCTGCTAATTTTTTTTTTTTAATTCACCCAATTCTTATGTTGAAAACAATAAAAGTTATATTATGCCTCATAGATCATCCTTAGTAATCATAAAAAAATATCTATGGTATATAAATCATATCCAATAATTCATGTTTAGAAGATTAAACAAAAATAACTTTCACTATTTTTTTTTCCCATACTAGGTGATTTCAAACATACAGGTGATAAGAGGGAATGGTGGAATTTCCCTAAATGTTCTAACCAGACTGAAGCTTTCACCAGGGTCAAGCTTTCAATCCGTGGGGCCACTCCTAAATAAATGTCAACTCCCATGGTCGAATTTGAACCGGTACCACTCCATACTCGGGGTTACTAAGGCGATGTTCCAACTCCCTCGGCAACAAACTGCCACTTAAAGTTTCCCCAATTACTAAAGAATCTTTAGCAGGTCCCAAACTTTGTCCACCGCGACACCCCAGTTAGACTAAAAAACATTTCGTTGCACAATTATACTTAAATTGGTCGAATATATGAAAGAATAATAAAAGAAAAAAAACAGTACAGAGCAAATACTAGAACAAAAAATTATTCACACTAGGTGAATTCACATAGTAAACTATAAATATTGACAGTGATTAAGAATAGATTTTCAATATTCCATCTTAAAGCGAATAATTATGACATTTTCATTTATTATTCTGATAATTACCATAACTTTCTCGTAATTTTAGGTTGTACATTTAAAGCCACAAAGGGCAGTCGCTTGTGGTACCTCTGGAATAAGTTGCGCCTCAGGATTTCTAAACAGTATGGAAACCAATGCTATACTATAAACCACACCAGTATATTATTTCATATACTCGCTACTGTTATATAATAATTATTGAGGATTCACTAGTATAAGCTTTTTCAAAACTTAAGAAACCAAAGACCAAATTTCTATCTCTATGGAATAAATCTCAGCAATAATGCCCGTACATCTTCAAACTGACGCAAGAGCTAAAGCTTATCGAAAAATCTATAATAAACGATAGTACATATCATCTCAAAGAACTTCGATCTTAAGGAGAAAGCAGTTATGAAATATTTATAGAATATGAATTTAAGTTACCACTTTTTATTTAAATAGACATTAGTGGTAAATAATTGTACTGAACTTTTTTCTTTCCCAATATGTAAACCGTCAAGAAACAAAGATGTCGAGTTTCAGCATGATTTACTGACATTAGTTGGCAAACCAAATTTATTCTTTTGGTGCCCAATATTCTAACAGTTATTAGACCTTTGAAGTAGCAGTTTATCCAAATTCTTCTTTCAAAATATAGGCACATCAAAATGATCAAATTGTATTTTTCTACTAATCCCTAAGTCGGATCAAGTTCTAATCCATTAGCATAAAACACGTTGTAAAAATTGTATTAATTTAGAAATTATTATTTTTTGAGTCATTCAACTCCGTCTTCTATATTTGTAGCCTTGGAAAATTTCTTTTTATTAGAACAGTTTATTTTTAAAGTAGAGTTTTACTCGCTAAAAAAAATCTAATCAGGGAAATGACTATTTATAAATTTAAGCGAATAAACGATCATAAGTCAAACATAAGCATGGTGTAAGTGGAAAAAACTTCATATTTTGGGTGAAAGAAAACAGAAGTTTTTAAGGAAACAAATCAGATAGAACCAATTTGATAATAGAATAGCATATTCATGAATTGAAATTGAGACATTTCATTTAGTGGTATTAATTCAATTTTAAAATAATTATTCAGTCATTTTTCTTCCTCTGAAAGTAAATCAAATGCTCATTTTAACAAAGTAAATATTATTTAAATTAAAAAAAAGAACTTCAAACGGGTCTTTTTTTATTTTAACAAAAAACACTTCAAATTGATTTGTTAAAAATTTTAACAATTAATTAATTACAGTCAGATTATAGTCAGTACAATGAATGAAAAATTTACATATAGTGAAATTTTAAAAAGAAGTTTATACAAATTTTACAATCAATTAATACCTGTAAGATCTATTACTGTTCAGCTCTGAGGACTAAAATTAACTGTTAAAGCCTGAAAACATGCTCAGCCTTATATACTACGCCCTAGTCTGTGGAGAAAACCCTCTGTAAAAACCAGAAGATCTCGTAGTTTGTTAAAGAGACACAATTGTTTTTGTTCTCATCTATCGCATATTTACGACCTCATTCAAAAGGTTGATGAGTAGAGAGAGTTTATCATCCCTAGAGAGAGAGGATAGTATAACAAAGACAAAATATCTTGAAGAAATCTTATTCCTTGGTCATATTCCGATATTTGTGAGTTTTTTTTTTAATAATTTATTTATTGTTATTTACAACTGTATAAAAATATATAAAACCAGTAAATTTGCTGTTCTAAAATGACGTAATACAAGCATGTGGAATCTACCTATTGATAGAACGTCAATAACATTTCCAGAGGTGAATATCTTGAGGCCATCATATTTTCGAGTTTTTTTTAAATCATGAAATGTGCTTCATGTACTTCAACAATTTCACAATTAAATTGAAATATAATAAAGTCAGAATATATTATTTGTTCATATTAATAAAAGTATTTCATCGTTAAATGTTCTGCATAATTCTCATGAGAATGATGAATTGAACATAAACAAGTATCTTAAATCTAATTTGAGCTAAATATATAAAAAAACATTTTTTGAAAACATAAAAATGCTCAAGAAGTTTCAATAATTTTGTTGTCATAAATATTTTTTTAATTTTAATTATTTCATTGGAACCATTTTATCTATTAGTTTATGACAGTATTTACATACTATAGGAAAGAGAGGGCGGTTTTGATCTCTGGGGAAAATATAAAACATAATTTTATTTATTTATTCCAATTCGTCCAGCTTGAAGATTATTAAATCCACTATTAAATAATTTTTATTATATATTTTCCCATAAATAGTGGTTTTCATGATGTTATAATATGATTTTCCTGATTATTTAAAAAAAAAAAATTACGGTGCTTGAGAAACTGTTTCCTGGATATTATTCAATACAAAGAGTTGTATTGATATATTAAAGCTCAAATATTACCAAATATACTCTACTTTAAAAAAGATAATGTAATATGAAATTGGGGAATGAACAACAATCTTCCTTGTTTTAATATATTAGTTTTTATACAGACAACAAGGTTTCGGGGTTATCCCCCATCTTCAGGTTGCTGATTAACATTTCGATACAATATATAATTAACTCCTTATTAGTCACTTCAAGCTAATATTAAACATATTATTGTCAATAATTGAAACATATTGTAATAATCAACTATTACACATTTTTAAATCAAGGAGAAATGTAACATATATAGAAAATTAATATATTTAAATTAGGAAGATTGTTGTTCATTCACCAATTTCCTATTAGTTTATAGAAATTCTTCCAGTAGAAAATCATTAATTTAAAAAGATAATTTTTTCCCACCCTTTTATTAATTCATCATTTCAACAAAAACATACGTATAAAAAAAATATATAATACATAACGAACATAATTTATTTTTTAAATATAAATTTTTTTTCTGACCTCCTAGGAAAATAAGAACAACAATTAAATATATACAAATGAAAGAAATGAATGTATATATGCAGGCAAACTAATAACAGAATGGACAAAAAAGGAAACATCAAGTAATATAATTTAAAATTATTTATCCTGTCATCCAATTCACACGAAATACAATGTTATTAATAACTTTTTTAATAAACCAATAAGAATAACGGATAAAATTAGATTGATGAAAATAAAAGATATATTGTTTAATATGTTTCAAGAAAACTTTTATCCTAAAAAATTAATAAGGAAAATATGGGAAGTAAATATCAAAAAATCCAGAATAAAAGAAATTGACAAAAATAAAAAAAAATGAAAATGTGATAAAAGCAAATAACCAATTCTATAGTTGTAACTATATAAAAGGATTGTCAGAAGAAATAAAAGGTCCTTTAAAGATTATGATATGGAAGATATATCATTGAGTTTCAAACCAAACAATAAATTAAAAAATTTTTATAGCAGAACAAAAGACCCAATAGATCGGGATTAGTGTATAAAATTCCATGCATTAATTGTCCAGCCTTATATATAGGTGAAACAAAACAATTTATAAAAGACAGAATGTATCGACATGAAAATGATGTAAAGAATAGGGAAAAGGAACCCAAAAAAACAGTCTTGGTTCAGACATGATGTTCAGAATAAACATAAATTTGATTTTGAAAATGTCCAAATCATTCATAAAGAGAATAATAATTTTAGAAGAAAGATATTAGAATCGATTTATATCTTATAAAATATAAATTATACTGTCAACTTCAAATCAGATTTCAAAGGACTGAACCACCACTATTCAGAAATTTTAAGCAGAATAAATATGTAATAATTGTATACAAAAACGATGAAAAATAAAAAAAATGTTCAAATCCTAAAATAGTACAAGTATATGAATGGAATAAAAAATGCAATAATAAAAGTGTGAATAGAGAAGTAAATGTATTAAAAAAAAATAATGAAATTGTTATAAAAATAATTAAAAGGAGCTGTTTGTAGGTATCCTTGAAAATGACCTAAGTGGTCGAAACGTTGGAAGTTTTAAAAAGAATAAAGTTGAGAAAAAGGATCAAAATTTTCTGACCTACTAGAAAAATAAGAACAACAATTAAATATATACAAATGAAATAAATGAATGTATATATGCAGGCAAACTAATACATCTTGTTTTGCCGGTGTGGCATTAAATATAATTTTTTTTTTTCAAACCTATTTAGTTTTTATATGGTTAAAGAGGTTTGAAAAAAAAATTATATTTAATGCCACACCGGCAAAACGAGATGTATTTAACCTTAAATATAAAAATGTTAAACTATTCTTTTTATTATGATTGATGGTTTTCAAGATATCGAGCATTAAGTAAGAAATGAACAAAAATGTTAGTTTTTACTCCAATAAAATTTAATTCTGGTGGTGCACATTACACATTAGTTTTATTTCTTAAGAAAATACGCAGTAGGCGTTGAAAAAATATAGTATAATTCGACAAAACATATTTTTATGGGAAATATAAAGAAACAAGAAAAAAAAATTAAGAAATTTTAATAGTTTACACTCATTAATTCTGGCTATAAGAAACCCAATAAAAAAGAATTTGAAATCAATTTATCTTAATTTGGTATGTAAGTATAAAATTAAATTCCCTGGATTACGCCGGCACTTACTCATATATAGGTTTCCTTTCAAAATCTACCTCCATGTACTTCCATATTAGTACTTGTATAAAATGTATACATATTTATACAAATTCGAGCAATTTAACCTTTTTAATTTCACTAATCCATATAGTTAACCTATTAGCGATATTTTATGAGTTATTGGCTTCAAAATCTGCTATATTAAGCCGATGTAACCCCATAGTGTGGTAAACTTTTTACCATTCTCTTCTTTAACCAGTTTTGAATGAACCTTTGAAAGAAATTAGTTTACGAGTACTTCTTGGTTAACTTGGAATTTTACCAGTAATGAAATATATCTATATAATTTTTTTGTTGAAAACTTTGATCAGTGAAAAATCGTTATAATCGAATGGTATTCCTATGTTGTTTTTACCTGAAAAGTATTGGAACATTGTAAGTTTACGATTTTGACCTCCAATTCTTTTATGTAAATATTTTTTTTTTTTTTTTTTCAAGATTGATAGATTTATTTATTGATAGATATTACAAT
>NW_027106849.1:1813044-1828743 GCF_000696795.3 Halyomorpha halys | reverse complement strand
TATACACGATTCACTAAAAGTTAATAAATAAGCGACAACTCACCTATATTTTAGCTCTCATGTGAGCAGTATCACTTAATATTTCACTGACACTGTTTTTTTTCACTACTGTTTTTATTTGAGTTCACTGTAAAATAGTCTATTGTGGGACACGAAGTAGCATATGTTCATTTGCTAACTAGCGCATGCGCAACCTTATGTAAATATTAAGCAAATTTCAAAAAAATTAATATTTTTTCGGATTTTCTCCCATGAAAACCATGCGTATTTTTAGCAACATTAATCTGTAATAAATTTAACATGAGTAAACTCGTTCACTTTTCACTCTATGTCTTTTCTCTGGGTTTAGAAGTAACCACACGTAGTACAATGAGATCAGTTATATCAGGACCCAAAAAAGACCACGTTGGATATTTTTGGGCAAGTCCTGAGAATTTGCATATTTGGGTTTTACAGGATGCCAAATAAGAATTTCAACCCGGTGTCCTAATTTTTTTCGGGAATTATAAAGAAAAGAAACAGTAACTTAAATATATTTTTCTTTTTTTGTTAATAACATGAAAAACATTAATTTATCTTATATTTTATAACAATTAAGAGAAAAGAATTACTCAAAATTTCGTCCATAAAAATGAATGTTCTACTGGAGTAAAACGTGTCTTAAAAAAATTATTTTCTTAAGATTTAAATAGTTCTTAGTTGAGGGAAGCATTGGAGGTGAAAAAGTTGAAATCCGTAATAGGCAATATAAATGATCAAATTTTCAGTACTACTTCAAAACTTACTACCAAGATTTCCAATTCGCTCTCTAATTGACGGAATTCTTATTAGTCTAAATTTTTACATTACATAACGATCAAAATGTCAACATTGTTTTAAATAAAAATCTCCTTCTTCGGTACAGGTAACAATAAACATAGAACCATAAAATAAGGCTATCATATTTAACTGATATTGAACTTCTCGTGTCCAAAACTTTGTACACTACGTTGCTTACTTAACTCCTCAGGGACGTAGAAAACATTGAAGCAAGCCTCTGCCTACAACATAGGGATATTTTTGTGTTTTCCAAATTTATTTTCATACCTTATTTAGGAAAAGATACTTACTTCCCAATCAATCAATCAAATTAAATTGAAATAGGAAAATTAAGTAGTCGGGTGACACATTTAAATTTGCGTCTGTATTGACACATTTATAATACGCTGCTTTTATCCAAGTGAAACTTCAAACTATTTTCAAAACACAACTAAATATAGTATCATAATATGCTATATGATACGATTGATAACTAACATAATATTATTATGTATTGGACACAACTATATCATAAAATCTTGTGAAAGAAGTCAGGATTGCCTGAAACTGGCAGTGAGCCTCCAAAATCAACCTTACACCACTGGATCTACTCAAAGTATTTTACATTATGTTTTATAACTCTCTTCCATATTTTTCTTAGAAATTAAATTTTAGCAACATGCCAATTATGTTTACACTTTCGCAGTTAGTTAACATTATTAACTAACTGCTAAATTGATGGTTAACATCCAGAAAAAAAAATTAAATATCCAAAAGACGAATATCAAGGCTTTATGCATACGTGCAACTGGAATATAACACTTTATACAAATTATTATACAAGTTTAAAATGTTAATTCTACATTTGAAAACCAAAATTAAATTATTCAGATAATAACAGGTCACGGGCAAACAAAATTTTATTTAAAAAGACCTTGTGTAGTGTAGTAAAGGAAAATGATGGGGAAATGTCAGATAAGGAGATACATAATTTATTGAAATTTATTTGTAGCATTGATACTTGTGATACAAGTAAATGTAAATGTTCTGACTTTTGCTGGATTACAATATCTTGAGGTGACAATGTTCTTTTGTTGAACCTCATTCTAATTTTTATAATATTAATATTTATTTATGGAACAATTAATGGTTGTTCAATAGATTTGTAGTAATAATTTATTTAGCAGAAATGCCAGAGAGAGAGACAAAAAACAAACAAACAAAGAGGTTATAATAAAAGTGTATAAATAGTGATAAAAGGGAAATAATTTGACTGTGATTTTTAATGTAATTTTGACATATTAGATATTAATGTTTTGACCTGGGCAGAATGGCCTGTATGGAGTTTTTTTAAATGGTTGAATGATATGTCTCATAGTAATTTGAGATTGTCCCTGAAGATGGCCGAATTGGCCGAAACGTTGGACGTGTGAATGAAATAAATGTTTTGAGACTATAATTTTGGATAGTGTTTTTGAATTATATAGTAAACAATTACCAGTCTCAAGAAAGAAATTTAAAGATTATAAACAAACAAACAAAATTATAGAACCTTCTTCATAAAAGTAGGCTTGGAACGTTTGGTATATACTCTATTATGCGATAGGAATCCAAGTATTGTTTTTGTCTTCTCATTCTTACATGAAGATTTAATTCAAAAATGCTTTCACACGTCCAAGCTACTTATATAAGAAGACCATCGGGCTTTCCAAAATGTACTTTTGTTAGTATGAACACTGGACAAGATTAAGTCCAACTTCAAGACGTTTTTGAAGGTAGGAGTCAAAGGTACTGGATCAATAGAAGACAAATACCTATTCACATTTATATATTATTTATTCATCTATAATATTTACATAATATATGGCAGCACTTCATGTTATAGATCGAAATTTATCATGTCCAAATGGCTAATAACTGATTATGACATGCCTAGTGAATGTAGGAACGATTTAATTTAATTTATAAAGTGGGCTTGGATAAACTGAGCAACTAGAACAGTATTTCTCCCTAGATTTACTGAAATGAATAAAATACGGAGAACAGAACTATATAAATTTATTTATTTGTTCCTTTCAGTGGCCTAGAGGGTACTTTAAGTACTATAATCTTAAGCAGAAATTTAGTATTTTTCATACTTTTTTATTGTTATTAACATCGCTCCTTCCGCACTCTCTCCCTCTCCCTTTCCCTTTCCAATCTCTCCTTTTCCCTTTCCCTCTCTCTTTCAGCCCTTTCCCTCTCTCTTTCAGCCCTTTCCCTCTCCCTCTCCCTATTTCTCTCCTCTCTCTCCCTTTCCCTCTCCCTCTCCTCTCTCTCCCTTTCCCTCTCCCTCTCCTCTCTCACTCTCTCCCATTCTCTCTTGCTCCGTCTCACTCTTTGTAGGTAATGTTGATAGTCGTCTAGTTCGTAGGCGTTCACATCATGCTGATGTTCTTCACTCTGGACCATTGCTGCAAGGCAGGCCACCAACAAACCAAACAGGATTAACTTGTTCATAGTTCTAAGGACAAATAATTACAATAAGTAAATCAAAATCTTGTGGTTTCTAAATTAAAGTAATTAGTTTGTCTAATATATTAAAAGTGGGAGTGGTTAGTTCATTAGTACGCCAATAGACTACTAACAAGTAACTCCAAAAACCTGGGTTCGAATCGGCTTGGCAGATAATGATTACCTGTTTCATTGTAACCGTTTAGTCAGCTCTGTAGGTTTGGGAGACTTCTGGGGCCCAACCTGTCTCATAAAGTGGGCACCCTTAATTGTATAAAAATCTGGCGGTCGAGTGTGATTAAGACCAAATCATCTCTTTGCACAACCGTTGGTCAAGCAACAGTACTTTCATGCAAAGTACTGCTACTCTGACGCTTCATGGGTTGTAGTGGTGCAGATTTAATTTGTTGAATAGATCGAAATCCATTGGTCCTTCCAAAATTATAAGAAAAACACTAATGGTATGTTATTGGATGATAAAAATAATATATATTTTAATTTAAAATTTTTTATATTTATTTTGAAAATAAAAGTAATAATTTTTCTGCTTTATAACATTATAACGTGAAATTCGCTTTTTAAGGTTTTTGAGGTACTATAGAGTGAATAATATTTGTTAAAGAAAAAGTACCTTATAACAGTTTTCCATTAAAGAAAAATGTTTAACTGTAGGTTTTAACGAAAAAAATCTGATCATTAGTGATTTATTATTTTTTTTATTTGGATAACATATTAATAACTATTTTCTGCATGCAATATCTCAGATATTAGTTTTTATTTTTTATTTTAGATAAATTTATTCGGAAAAGGTTTTCTCAAAAGTAACTTTTATTATTGACGAAAATTAAATATAATGATCATTAATGTCTCAAAAACCCAATTACCTGCGTACATTCCTAACAAATTATTTGTTAAAAATTTTAATATTTTTTTTTTACAGTTTTCATTTCTGAAATCATCCACATGAAAAGTATAAAATTAATTTAACTCTTATTGCTTTTGGATATTTTAAAATATTCTTTGTAAATCATTTACTTAGGACTCTTTCACTTTCAAAAATAATTTGGTTCTGATTTCTCATTAATCTGTTTAGGTTAATGTTATAAATATGATTAGAATTCCCACTAGTCCAACTTTTTTTTTAATCGATTATCCAAAAAAATCTTTTTTATCATAAGTAAAAATGCATGTTAAATTATTTGTTATTCATTCTCCAAGTTTCAGAGAAAATAACCGTAATTTTATGTCTATGAATAATAGATTGAATATGTATATTTTACTAAAAATTACTGATTCAACAAACGAATAGAAGAAATAATTTTAAACGTGAAGCTATGATATTTATAAAACGATTTTATTTTCTGGAAATAATTGACAAAGAATCCTGGTTGGGCTAAAATCGGATTACCTTTGGGCATCAACAGTACACTTACGATCCTTCTATTAAAATAGAACCATTGGGTTTATATTAATATTAAATAGTAAAATTTAAAAAAAATTACCTGAATGTCCAATGGCTGCACAGAACAATGGAATGGTATGAAGTGATTAAAATAGTGCTCGCAGATATGGTCTCGTATAAGATAAATAACTATTTATACTTTCTTATGTAAGACCATATCTTATGATGAGAAGTCTCTGTGTTGATGACGGGGGTATTTTCGGTTTATGAAATATTCCAGGAATGAAGAAAAACATGTTTGATAAAATTATCTTTGTTGCTAATTTGCAATATCGGCATATTTTATGCTTTCCTCTAATTTTCTACTTTTTTCTTTCTAATTATCACCACTATTGAGTGAAAATTATACTTTTTGCTATGTGTATTTAAATTAATGATAAGATAACGAAACGGGAATTAAGTTATACAACATCAATTAAGTAGAAATATAATTGGAGCAAAACTGAGATTTTGAAAGTTCAGCGATACGAGCTGAAGTCATCAGGATAAATGATTCTACATTATTAAATGGTGGTTTTTTAAAAACTAATTTAAGAAAAAAGGAAATGCATTTTTGGTGAGCAGGTTATGTGAGTGGGACAATCGCAAACAAGTTTCGGACAATACTTTGCAGTTAAAAATTCTAATCTCAGTAAATCTTAACTTTTGGTTGTACAGAACGTCATTTGTAAATAAAATTGACATATGAGAACAAGACAGACCAAACTGTTTTGGGAATGCTGTACTAGGATATAAGAAGGTCATTATCAATTGTGCATGTGATTCACAATAGGCTAATAGCCTGAGGTAGGAAAAGGATAGATTCCATCGATCTAGAACAAAAGCTAGTAGCTATTTCAACGATGGGTATGCCAAAATTTTCAATTTGAATGAATGTCAACCGAGAAGACTCGTTTGAACGAACGGTAACAGAAAATTCAACTAAAAAAAATATTTAAAACACTTAAAACTAAAAGATGTCTTTATTTTTCTTCAACTTTTCACATATTAGCCTAATATTAAAGAGACCTTGAAACTGATTTATCCTAGTTTAACGTTTCTTTTCTATTACTGGCTTTTATAGCTATATCAATGTTAATGTTTTCATAATAATAGCGCAATAATAACTACACAACAGAGGAATACAAAAGTTGTTGAGAGAAACGGTTTAAAGTAGTTTGTGTTTTGAATTAATTGTCTACCCTCAAACTAGAATTTAATTTGAAATATGATGGAATATTCAGGGGCGACAAACTGATGGAAAATTCAGGGGCGCGGTAACACAGTGTGCATTATTACACGTTAGCTCTGTGGAAAAACTATGGGTCATATTAAATAAGCTCATATGCTCTTGCATGCATTTTTGTATTTGATTCACCATGAAATGCGGTTTTGAAAATATCATACAAGCCTAAAATGGCTCCTAGAGCGCATCGGCAAGATATCTTGGACAGGTGTCTAATATTATTCATCCTTGTATCACCAAAAAATGTTTCATTGGAATCGGTGAGCTCTCCTCCCCCCCCTTGTGAGTTGGAAAAATATATGACATAAAGCACTACTGACAAGTTGAGTTCATGCTAGTATAAAAATTTGTATTCAAAAAATAAAGCTACTTGGCAAAACACCAGAAGTCTGGAATATTTCTAGGAGACTTTATGATAGTTTAATCGATAAATATTTAAAAAGCACCTGAAATAGAAAAAAAACTGCATGATACCCTCTACTCCCATCCTCCATGATAGCCTAACTTATTTGACTTTTTAAACAGACAATTATAGCGAGTAGGTAGGTCGATATAAGACATGTCACATTCTCACAAGGGGAGATCATAACACAAAAAACAGCAATCCTACTCCGCCGAACCCACCCACTAAGACCCCCGGGGAGCGACTGTCCTATATCTCTTTTTAAATATTAGCTTAAAACGGGAAGAGGAGAGACTTTAAGATTAGTCGAGCAATATTTAAAAAGCACCTGAAATTGAGAAAATATGAAACGTATTGCCAAGAACCCACGGACATGTCTAATATGTTTCAATCTAGTTTAACCAATTAAAGATTCATTGAAATCGGTGATCGCACGTGCGTATGTAGAGTGTTTGCGGCTTTAGCACACTTACTCAGCCTCCACTGGCTTATTACGAGTGACGCGGTGAGAGAGCTACACTAGGATCTTGAAGAAATTGGACATAATGATATAATATGACATTTTAAAAGTTTTTTGTTATATTAGTTTAATTAATTTGTTTGTTTATTTTACTTTCTCCGCATTACCAGATGTAAATAGTTTAATTATGTTTATTTTATTTATCTTTCAGTTTATATACATATACGAATTTTGTAATTATTTTATTTTATAATTTTGGTATGAATGCGATCATTTATCACTATTATTCATTGCCCAAGTTGTGGCATATTTTTATATTTATCAATAAATAAATCTTTCTCCTCCCCCCCAAAAAAAAAGTGTGTAGCCGCCCCCTGTTAGTTCAATCAGATATTTTCATTTATTTATTTTATTATATTGTATATTTTATTTCGATTAATTATTAAAGCAATCTGTTTAATTTAGGTGATATTAACAATAATTATTTAAACGTCCTATGGCCAATTTTATTTCCTAAAGAATTCTAGTAGTGTTGTTAACAGTTATGTATTTAGATTGAGAGGGAGGGGAGTAGTATAAGTCAGGAAACAGGCGAAGAAGGTCATGTGTTTTACATGTTGTTGATCTTATAAAATAAACATTGTTCTTCTGAACATTAGTTTAAACAATCAATAACTGATTGATACTGGTCTCATTTTATTATTACAGCAAGAATTACTTATTATAGCAAGTACAGATCCCGTAATCTGGTTACTAATATATTTTCGTTTGCTCATCACAAGCAGAAGGCTTTAGAGAATATTTTTTTTCGTTTTCTTATGACTGTGTGTTTAGTTCAGAGACATATAATAATTTTTTTTTCTAAAATCTCCCGGCAGATATAGGAATTGAAATTACACTGACAATATGTATAGCCTTTATATCATATAGCCAATATGAACTTTTTCCATTAGTTTAGTAAGGTAATAACCTTATTAAGTTGTTTTTTTATAGGTAAATTTAGATACGATAAAACTCTTTATTAAATTGAGAGTAGCTGCTCAACTGTGTTAATTTGAAGTTAGACTAGGAGAATATTTAAATTTAAAAAATGTTCAGAATAAGAAAAGCAAAGAAAGAATTCATTCTTCTTTAACGTAAGCACTATTCAAAACGGTTTTCCAAATTCAAACCCTAAATCATTTTAGACAACAAGATTTAATCAGAAAAAAAAATTAAATCAAAACAAAATACAAAAATCATTATGCTTGGAATATTTTTTATTTTTTTGTTTTAATTTCATTTTGTTTAACGTTTTCTCACTTTTTTTTTGGTTTTGTATGAAAAATTGCATTAATTTATTTATCCTAATTTAATTTAACATGAATTCTTGTTATTATGAACATTAAGAGGACTTTTGAACGTCTTAAAGAATTTTTTTTTTATTTAACTTGGCATCGATCGTTCTTGCAATAATACTTTTCCAAGTAAAGAGTGATTATCTGTAAAATGGAAAAGTTTTAATTTCATCACGACCTAGTTCCTTTAGAAACGTATATAATATTTTATCGAACAATTTTTTTATTAAATATTAAAAAAAAAATAATGGTTTTATTCTTTAAAGATAAAAGAGACATTCAAGGTTAGAAAAGGTGCTACTTTTGAAAGCAACCTATCATCCTATATTTTTTTTATAAATGAGGCGCGGATGCTCTTTCAAGAATATTTATCCACATAAATGTTTTATAAGTTTCGATCTGATATAAATTATTAAACGACCTTAAAAACCGACTGTCTCAATGTGGTATAAGAGCCCAAGAGGAGAAAAGAGTTGATTATTTCACCCCAATTTTTGATTACTTTAATGAAAACTATGTATAATTACTAGTAAAAATTTATGAATCTGCCAAGTACACGTAGGGGGAATAAAAACTGGTGGCTTTTTAAAAACGTTAAAAATAATTAATTTTTCTTTCGGGGCTCTTTATCTTTAAAACTACCACTATAATAGAAAATCTAAGAGAACATCATTTATAGTAGAGTAAATTTGCTACACTGTAAGCCCTAACAGGGCTATTTATGTTAAATAGTTTTAGAGATATAGCTTTTTAAAAAGCAATATTTAATGTACAATTTGTACAGAACGAACTGACTAATCAGTAGTTAGTGAATTTATTTTGAAAAATCTATATCTCAAAAACCATTTGACGTACAGATGTCTATTAGCACTCAAATTATATTTAGTTTAATGGGCTATGCAGTAGTTTAAAGCGTTTATCGTCGTAGGAGTAGTAGGTTTCATGATATTTGCTAAAATAAATATTAATCTTATATAAAATATTATTCTCTTTATGAATGACCTTGACATTTTCAAAATCATATTTATGTTTATTTTGAACATGTTGAACCAATGCTGTTTTTTGGGTTCCTTTTTTTTACATCATTCCCATGTTGATACATCCTGTCTTTTATATATTGTTTGGTTTCACCAATATATATGTCTGGACAATTAATGCATGGAATTTTATCTACTAATCCAGATTGATATTTACTGTCTATTGGGTCATTTGTTCTACTATAATTTTGGGTTTGTAAAAAGAAATGACATTAATATTGAGGGTATGGCCAAAGAAATCAGTGTGCAGTTGAAGGAAATAATGTAATTGTTATATAAAAACAAAAACTTTTTGTAGTTTGTGTCCTTGAGAATGGCCTGAGAGCCGAAACGTTGGATAATTTTAAAGAATAAAAGTTGAGAGAAAAAAAGGATCAAAATTGTATAAATTGATAATTAATTTATTTCTTTTCCAAATTTCTTTACCGAACTACAATAAATCAATTTATTTTAGGAAATATCATGCAAAATACTATTCCTACGAAGGTAAAGGTCATAACCTACTTTATAATACGTTAAAATAGCTTTAATTTGAGTTCTAATAGACATCTATACGTCACATAGTTCCTGAGTTATAGATTTTTTAATATAAATTCACTAACTACTGAAGTTTCAGTACGTTCTGTACAACATTTTTATGAAATATTACTTTTTAAAAAGCTATATCTCCAGAACTATTGGACATAAATAGCTCTATTGGGGCTCATATTTAGTAAATTTATTCTCCTTTGAATAATATTCTTTTAGTTTTCTAGTGTTGTTGGTAGTTTTTAAGATATAGAGTTCCGAATGAGATATTAATATTTTGAAAGAGCCGCCATTTTTTATTCCCCCTACCTATACTTGGCAGACTCATCAGTTTTGACTAGTAATTATACATAGTTTTCATTAAAGTAATCTAAAAATGAGGTGAAATAACAGCCTTTTTTCCTTTCTGGCTAGTACTAGAAGAGCAAGTTGATCTTGCATGGCTGCTATAGTGATATGAATGGCAAAACAGCTATACGGGGCAACGAAACTAAAATACACTACCAATGTTTTAATATTTAAACTGATATCCCTGAAAAGAATTTTAATGATTTCAGTGCAAACAATAGTTATTCCTAGAAGTTATCCTCCTACTATAATGAAGATATCGCTGCATACAAGAAGCCTGTTATTAAAACATCTATAAACATACCTGATCAAAGATATAATAATACACTACAACTCAAATACTGAGTTGGTCTTGATTAAGACGTCATCATACTGTTTAAAATGCCTAACGTTTATCCGTTGGGCCTGATAAAAGTTACATCGGTTTGGTCTTATCTGTTCCTAATCATCTGTATTTCGAGATATCCAATTAAGAGCTCTGTATTCAAGGGATCCCATCTGATTAATCGAACCTACAAGATGATGTAGCTCTAAGAGAATGATTAGATATACTTTTAAGAATAATGCCTAGTCCATCCGGTTTGAAGCCTTTATTATATATGGAATAAATAAGTTAGTTTTTAATTCATAAAAACTGAGACCTATTTGTACAATTAACTTTATGTTTCTGGTTGAAAAATTTGAAGAAATTGAAATTTAATAACTACATTACATCAGAAAAAAAATAGTGTAAAAAAATTATTGCACAATTGTTTATAATTTATTGTATGATTAAATAACAAAGAAAAATGTCTCCTCTGTCTATATACGTGACTTTCCTTCAACCGAAGTCCAATGCAAACATTGTTTACAGTCCTTGCTAATATTATAACGTAAATTTAAAGTTAGAAGATTTTTTTTCGATTTTTGGATTCTACGTATCTTAAATATCAACCCTTCATTTATGAATAAGTTACAATTTTACTTTATAGGTCGATTAAAAAGGTTTATTTAAATCATAATTATTTAAAACAATAAATCAAGAAATAGTTTAGAAATCATAATAAAGTTTTGATGTTGATCTTATTGGATTTTTACTTAGCAAATTACTGTATTAACGTTCATCACATTGAAAGAAATTGTTAGAAAAGTGTGAGAAATCTTTTATTTTTGAGTAAATTTAGAGCTTGCAGGTTGTAAAATATCAATTTAATTTATTACTTAAGAGGAAGCAACTATAAACCTACATAAATATACCTTATCCATTATTTGATTTTTTTTCTTTCTTTAGAATTTGAGCGTCAGCATTCTCGGTATCCTGTAATTAATGCTTAAGGATATAAATCATAAGGCAATGTTTGTTTTGCAAAATTATTTCGTTTCAGGTGATATAACGGTAACACCTTCAAATTTTTAAAATTAAAGTAGGACTTATATTACTATTTGAAAAATCACTTATTACATCAAAATAAATTAAATATTATCTCAGTAAAAATACATTAAAACATAATTAATTTATGATTAGCTAGAATTTGGTTCAATGCTTCAACGTTTCTCTGACTACATGCTTCATTTCTTTATTATTACGATTTGATAAAAAAAATCAAAGATGTCTATATCCAGAAAAATCAATAAATACAACATTTTTTTAAAATGAGAAACAATAAATTTTCCAAAATTAATATTATTACATGCTAACATGTTTTGGTATAATTAGAAATAAAAATATCAAATAATCTGATAAAAAGGGGAATATGAAAAAATAAATAGTTAGTAGTATATAAAATTGTCTAATTTATTATAATACAAAAAATATTATTTACATTAATTAATTTATAACAATGAGCAAAGTCTAGAATGTGCCTCGGACTTGGAATCCTCCATGAGTATCCCTCGTCTTGAAGCCTCCCGGATACCTGTCTCTGTTGTGCTCGATGTATCCTCCAGCAGAAAACCTGCCATCTCTAGATCTCCAGGCATCCTGTGATATCCTGTAGGTGTCGTGTCGTTCCCCACCATGCTGAGTCCTTGAAGCCTCGCCGGTTAGTCTGAGGCGGTTGTCTTCTGCATGAGCAAGAACAATCAGGCAAGAGGCGAGGAAAGATAATAGAATTAACTTGTTCATTTTCTGGAAAAATAAATAAATATTACGTTAAGGTGCAGCATTCGATTCAGCTCTTTTATATAATAGATTAATTTATGAATAGATTCGAAAATGTAACTTTTTATTTCTCTGAACACCATTCAAAGTAATAAAAGACGGAAAAATCATATTAGTTATTTAAATGATTACCAACTTTATACCAGGACCCTGCAGTTCAATGGTCTGTCCAATTATTGTCTTCGATAGCATTACTAGTAGCTCATGCAGTCTCAAATTTTGGTTATTTTTTCAACTAATAAAACAGCCTGTCGCATATTTGTTTAGTTGTTAGTATACACAATCACAGTGTGTGCTTTTAGAAATTTCGGTACTCCTTAAAAAGTGGGAAAGCAGGAATCACTTTAGTTGTTACTCTGGCCAGTGCAATTTATACCCCATTGGGCCTCAGACCTTAACTTAACTACTACAATCCATAAAAAAGAATTAAGAATGACCTGAAAGGTATGATTGCTTCAAGCAAGATTGAGCAGTTTATCACTGGTGTGCTTAAACAGATAGACGTTTATGAAGTTTTTAATGATTTTACTATTTAAAATCTAGAAAAGTACCTTTTGTAAATTTTTTATTTTTCATGTTAGTTAATTTTCAAAAACTATAATAAATTAATGATTTTAACACATGTTGCTTATAATCCAAAGTTGTTTAGAAAACAAAGACCCCATCTCTAATCTGAAGGACCCCATAACTTAAAGTTGCCAACTACCCCACATGGTTAAAACGCAATAAGAAAGAAGTTATGGTTCTCCACTATTGTTTATAAATAAATAAATAAAATATATGAAAAAGGAACAATTATAATGTGAATACACAGATAATAACTACTTTAAAAAACAGTGAAAACAATACCGAAACGTAACAATAGTGGTTGAAGAAGATGGAATATTAAAATCGTTAAAAAGTTCGGCTTTATAAAATATTATTAATTATGTAAGAAATGTATTACAGTGACAGTTGTAAATCATTTCTAGCTGGCTAGCTCACGTGACTTCAATATAGCAAAGCAATAGCCATGAAAATGGCTAAAAATGAAAATTTTGTAATTTAAATAGTAAGTTAGAATAAAAAAAATATTGTTATTTTCCGGCAAAAAGTTACTACTAATACTACTAAGTAAAATACTGCTATGAAAGTGTTATAAAAGTGTATTTAGTGTAGATTATTTACTTACGCTATAGTGAGTTGTTGGTTTACTGACCGTTTTGGTTCTGCCTTCATCAATTTCGTCCCGCTAGATATAGTATAAGGTATGTAAATAACATGCATTACGGATTCCCAAAACGCATCGTGGGCTTCCCTTGATGATTGTTGATAAAACTATCATACGCACAAAGAGATAACATATCCTTGATATTTCTGTTACTAAATTTAAATAGGCAATTAAAAACTGATAAAATATTATATCTACTTCCATCAGACAACAATGAATCCTACAGTAACAAAAATGTTTTGTCAATTTTTGTTTATTAGTTCTTTGAATAAATATTCCACTTCGACTACCTTACCAAAATAATTATTAATTTTTTTTTTATAAACTGTAATTTATTAATAGTGAATAAAAAATTAACCAATATATTATATTATGTGAAGGTGTGCGAAATATCAAATAATTAAAAACAAATTCAGAAAAAAATTGAAATTGAAGCAAATAGACAGAGAGTTGGGACTTTATGGATGTAAATTATGTCGGTACTCAAATGTATCCAAAACACAAATAAAATTTAGATTAACCCTTGGTCATGTGACCAAATACTGGCTTCTGATTGGCTGCGGAAAAAAATGTGTCCTGGAAGTCCTGAAATTCCTCTACTAATATTCATCCATAAAGTTCCAACACTCTATCTATTTTATTTTAATTTCAATTTTTTCTGAATGTTATTTTAATTATTTGATATTTCGCATACCATCACAAATTAAGCTAGAGAGAGGTAGAAAATTTGTATGTATTGACTATATATTTGTATTGACTTGGTGTTAGAGAGATACATTTTGCCGGGCTCAACTTCTTTCTCCTAATCCCTCTCTTATTCGCAGTTTTTAGCATTAATGAATCAAATTTTATCTGTTTTCCAAGGATTAAAATATTTGTATCAGAGCTCTGCCCCTTCGAGTTTTATTTTGTCCTGAATTGTTATATTCTTTACCCCCTTAACCCTACAGCCCTTCCTCACTATTTTATTTCCATGTTTCATATAGGCTAATTACCCGACCATATAACCAGTGTGAATATTTTATTTATTTGACGATACCTTTATGTCGATCTCTTAAATAAATCGATACCTATTATCAGCCTAAAAGTTAGCATTCTACTCAACACAGCTTATTTTTCAAGAAAATATCCAATCAGAATCATCTAATGTGTACTCAGATTTTTCGTATATGGTGTGTAAACATGTTTAATTTGGCAGTAATAACAATTAGAAATATTAAAAATTAATTGACTATCATGAATATCAATAAACAGTATTACAATGATTCAATTAAAAGCATATTGTCATTAAGTATTGTAATTCTGCGTCGTTATCATTTTATAAACTAAAAAATACTCATTTTATTAAAAATTAATCAAAGTGATGAGGGAAAAACCATTTGAACCACATGTAACCCACATTTTATTTTTCATAAAAATATATGGTAATTACTTTTTTTTAAAACATTTTGATTAAATATATTTAGACCATTTTAAAACGTTTTCCTCTCACACTAGTCAGATTATTATTATTTATTTTCCTTAATACAACTCAAATGCTTCAACATTTCTTACAATTTGTTTAAACTTAATTTATTTCATTAATTATTTTGTATATGTGATTGTTTGAGAGTGGTTCAGTTTATTATCAATTTATAAAATTTTGATCCTTTTTTTTCTCTCAACTTTATTCTTTAAAATTCTCCAACGTTTCGGCCCTCTGGCTATTCTCAACGTTACAACCTACAAAAAGTTTTTGTTTTTATATAACAATTACATTATTACCTTCAACTTCACACTGATTTCTTTGACCCTACCTTCAATATTGATGTCATTTCTTTTTAAAAACCCAAAATTGCAGGCTAATTGCCCTTGTCACATCTTTAAAATAAATTAATCATTAAAATAATATCATAATTACTTCATAAAATTTTGTTATTAAATAGATTTCTTACTTACATAACTTTTTTTAAATAAATTGATATCCTAGATTTAAAACTTTTTTACAAAACACTTTCCCTTCTTTCATTAATATTTACAACTTAAGAACAGAACATACCTTCAACAGGTTAGGACTGTGTTATCACCTTATCATATAACAATAACTTTTTTGTTATTAATTTACATTTTCAATATAATTTAATTAACATTTATTTTTAATTATTTGGCTTATATTTAAAAGCCATAATTAATATATTCTTATTTTATGTGTATTTTTTTTTTATTACATACATATACCCACCTATCTATTTTATTTTTTAAAATATTTATTCACCTAT
>NW_027106849.1:1808263-1812994 GCF_000696795.3 Halyomorpha halys | reverse complement strand
ATTCCCTTAGAATCTGATTTGAAATTGACAGTATAATTTATTTTATACTTCATTGATATTACGATAGACAGTATAATCGATTTTCTGAGATGTAAATCGATTCTAATATTTCTCCTCTAAAAATTATCTTTATGAATGACCTTGACATTTTCAAAATCAAATTTATGTTTATTTTAAACATGTTGAACCAATGCTGTTTTTTGGTTTCCTTTTCCATATTTTTTACATCATTCCCATGTTGATACATCCTGTCTTTTATATATTGTTTGGTTTCACCAATATATATGGTTGGACAATTAATGCATGGAATTTTATATACTAATCCAGATTGATATTTACTGTCTATTGGGTCATTTGTTCTACTATAATTTTGGGTTTGTAAATAGAAATTACAATAATATTGAGGGTATGGCCAATGAAATCAGTGTGTAGTTGAAGGATATAATGTAATTGTTATATAAAAATAAAAACTTTTTGTAGGTTGTATCCTTCAGAATGGCCTGAGGGCCGAAACGTTGGAGAATTTTAAAGAATAAAAGTTGAGAGAAAAAAAGGATCGAAATTGTATAAATTGATAATTAATTTATTTCTTTTCCAAGCTTCTTCCAAATTTCTTTAGCTTGATTTTAATTATTCAGATCAAATTCGATTTTATTTTTAATTCCAGATTTAATCTCCAGATTATTTGGATTGTTTCTTTTTTCTTTTCTACTCGTGTTTAATCTACTTTACCTTCACTTCTACATCCTATATTGATCAAAAATATCTATATTCATATATCTAATAGAATGAAATAATTTCTACTTTAATAAAGTCAAGAAAAGGAAGTTTTTAAAGTCAATAATAAATAAAATCAGATTATTTTTTTTTTAATTACTAAAAATTGTCATTCAAATAAATCAATGACATATTGATTAGATTTTCTTAATTTATATTTAAATGACCGAATTTATATAATGAAGTTTTGTTATTTTTAAATTTACATTTTATTCTGTTCTCACTTGCTAAATGTTAAAAAAAAATGATTTTTGGATATTTAAAGATAAAAAATAATCTAAGAATGATCTCCTCACCCTCACATTGAGGGAATCCCTAGTTTGGATTTCTAGAACCCTAACTGACTGTGATTTACAGGGACTGGGGTATAACTAGCTAGGCTGTCCTGAAGGCAGCAGAACCTCACAGCATTAGCAACGATATCACATATCACACAAAATAAGGTAACCGTTTAGTATGTAATTATTGTATTTATCATTAATTTTAAAAATTAATAAATAAAATCACTGACAGTGTAATTATAATTTTTATTGAACATAGCTCTTGTATAACAACAAATTGTTTTTACGAGAATAAGTCAAATAACTGAATAATTTAACTATTAATTCGTTGTTTCCTTTGTTTTACTATGATATAATATTGATTATCGCATTTTACACATTTTTAAACAATCTAAACTATTAATACTATTTGATTTATTAATAAATTGATTACAATTTAGTTTAATTTAAAAATATCTATTGAGAAGTTTACTTAAATTAAATATTTTTCTCTTTTCAGAAAATGAAAAAGTTGATATTAATCTCCTTCCTGGCCACTTGCCTAATTGTTCTTGCTCAAGCAGAAGACAACCGTCCCAGACTGACAGTCGAGGCCTCCCGGACCCAACACGGTGGGGAACGACACGACACCTACAGAATATCTCAGGACGCCTGGAGGTCCAGGGACGGTAGGATCTCTGCTGGAGGATACGTCGAACACAACAGGGACAGGTATCCGGGAGGCTTCAAGACGAGGGAAACTCATGGAGGATTCCAAGTCCGAGGAACGTTCTAGACCTGACTTATCATTATAGTTTAATTAATGTAAATAATGTATAATCAATTAAACAATTTTTTATTTAATTTAATTTTATTGATTTTTTCATATTTCCATGCTCTTTATAAAAAATGTTTTTTTAAACCTATAATAATTTTAATTTTGGAAACTTTACTGATTTTAATTTAAAAAATTTCTATTATATTTATTTATTTCTAGAAAATAGAAGTCTTCTAATAATTTTAAGAAGCAATAACGGAGAAATAAAACTCTTGTTAATTATTTACTTCTAACTGAACTATTTGTTTTTATTATTTCTTGGTATTCATGGTAGTTAATTCATTTTCAATATTTATGATTGAAGTTACTTAAAAATATTTTTATGGAAAGTATACATACAATAAATAAAATTACTGAGGTATATACACCTTAAAGTATGCGAATTGTAGTGATGATATTGGCTGATACAGGTTAAGGATTATCGTTGGACATAAGCATATTATGTGCGAGAGATGTGTCATTTCTTCTACTAATCTATTGTCTCTCCCATAATGTTTTTTATTTATTAATATTACTTTTAATTGTTATTTCAAGTACACACCATTTGAAAGTCCGAATGATTTGAAATCAAAGGACCTCAAAACGTATATTTTCGTAATACTTGGATTTGAAATGGCTAGATATATTATTATCATTTTTTGGTTGGTCTTCTACTTTCTCTGAAATTTCAATAAATATAGTTTTGATAACTGAACTTGATCGTCCATCGTAAACTACTACTAGACTTGAAGACATACAAAACTCTACACTTGCCAATGTTTAAAATCTTGGGCTACTAAACACTTAAATAAATAATTGTTCATCTAACAGCTGTAGACGATGTGTGATTCTTCCTAGAAATTTATTCTGTTCGATTCAATTTATTTATATTTGAATGCAGAAGAAAACCATATGGAAGTGAAGACTACCATTAATGAGTCTCCGAAATATGATTAAATATTTATTTTCAACCTCACAGATGTTGTATGTGCAAATTTTATAGTGTCGAATAAAAACCATTTAAGAATTAACACGTCCTGGTTTCCTTGTTTATTACATTTTAGGTTTTATTATTCTACATATATTGCTTATCGTTTTTTAGAGTCACTTAAAACATTTGAGTAGACAATTTAGGACTGTCTCCTATTCTAAGTGGTGTAATGACCAAACTGATTCCTTCATTATCTAGTGATAATTGATCGGATTTATCAGATCTTTTTTATTAATGATTCTGTATTATTCTTTATTGTATCAGACTTTTTGTTTAAGTTCACAAATTGGATGGGCTATGAAATAAAACTCTTGCTGCCCCTAATTTTCCAATGTAATCAGAGTACATGCATCTGGGTCTGCCTCGAGCCCGTCTTCCTTCCGGCCTAGCTTCCAAATATCACCTGGCTTTTCTTGTATAGTCCATTCTACAAACGTGTCCATACCATTTTAGTTGCCGCTCTTGCATAGTGGCGCACACTGATTTAACACCAAGATCCTCCGGAATAATTTCATTTCTTACGAACTCCCACCTGGTCTTACCAACTATTCTTCGAAAGAATAGAACATAGATAACGTGTCTGCTGATGTTATTCTACTTACGTGCTTCTCAAGCGATGCCCAGCTTTCTGGTCCATACAGGGGGACTGGGAGGAACACGGATTTAAATATCGGAGTTTTGGCATCTCTAATTACTCCTTGCTTGCATATAACAGTTTTTTAGATCTGATGGTACACTCCATTGGACTTCTTCACACGATTTAGAACCTCCTGGTCTATTTACTATATTTACCTATTATGGTCCCTAGATACGTATAAGTATCGGTAAGTTCAAGAGGTTCACCATTTCTCAACATCCCAGGCTCTGCGTTTTCTCTTCCAACACACATGATTTTACTTTTAATAGTGTTTATTTGTAAACCTCTTATCTTCAGTTTCTCATTCCATTCATCCAAGGATACCTGAAGAGCCTCTTTAGAGACTGCTATCACTGTGATCACTGTGTTATGATATAATCCGTATATGTCATCGCTTGAGCCAGTACTGGATTTATATTCCAAAAAACCTACTAGTACTCTTGGGCATCTTTTTACACACCTTCCATACCTTATCCATTAGGGGGCAAATAGTAGTGGGCTTAGACTGTCACCCTGCTTTACTCCCTAAAGTGAAAAGGCTATAATGTCTGACCATTAAGTCTTATTAATGCTCTTTCGGTCTTTGATTGCACTCACAAATTTGCTGGCACTGTTATTAGTGTGTCCCATATCTCCTGCCTGGAGCTAAAGCCGCCCTCAGATCCATGAATGCCACAAAGACTGTCATTCCCCTGTTCCAATCTTTCTCTACTACGAATTTCAATTTCAACTCTTAAATGCTTACTAGACCTTTAATAAAAGTTATTTAAAAAAATGAGAGTTTTAAAAACTCTAAAGAGGTAAGTTGGTGGATTGAGATTGTACAAATTGGATGTTAAAGATTTCGACGCGGTCATCAATACCCAAGAATATAGGTTGAGCGCTGCGTTTTATAATTCGAAATTGAACCGTTTTGGAAATAGCACACGAATTAGGCATGGGTTAAACCTCATTGCAACATTCGCTTCTACAGTGTCATTGTTGATATGGGGTACTTACGCGGTGATTGATAGACTTTGCCGATTTTAATTTTTTATGGCTCGAATTATTCAAAAAGATATCGTAAACGTTTTTAAAAAAGCCTAAATATGATTCAATCAATGTGTTTAATCTGTCCATTTCTGCTTATATAAAAATAATTTGACCAAAAAACTTAAACTCATAGGTTTTGTTGCTCGAATTTCAGAATGATATTTCAAAAATTTCCAACTGAAACTATTAAAAAGATTGATTAGTCTGCCCGTTACTA
>NW_027106849.1:1796733-1808213 GCF_000696795.3 Halyomorpha halys | reverse complement strand
TTTTCTTTTGAGCGAACAAATCAACAGATTTCCATTTTTAATTTCGTAGCCTGTCTAAAACATCCGTTCATATAGAACCTAGCTATGAGGTCTCTTTATGTCCAATTTAGGGCTAGTAGAAGGTTATAGATTGTTGAATTGTAACAGAAGTATTTATTGACCAATTTTTTTTTTTTTTTTTTTGTATTTAATAGTGAAAAAATGAAATATGTTCACAGAAACAATGGAAATATGAAAAAAAAAATAGAAATTAATAAAAAATATTTAATTTATTATTTACATAAATTAATGTATAAAGTTGAGTTAAATCTAGAATGTTCCTCGTATTTGGAATCCTCCATGAGTATCCTTCGTCTTGAAGCCTCCCGGATACCTGTCTCTGTTATGTTCGACGTATCCTCCTGCAGAAATCCTACCATCCTTCGATCTCCAGGCGTCCTGAGATATCCTGTAGGTGTCGTGTCTTTCTCCACCTTGTTGAGTTCGGGAGGCCTCGACGGTCAGTCTTGGGCGGTTGTCCTCTGCCTGAGTAAAGGCGATCAAGCAAACGGCCAAGAAGGAGAATAAGATGAACTTGGTCATTTTCTGAAAAGAAAAAAAGAACCATAAATGAACGATAATCACTTTTTGGCATGTTAACTAGTATAAATGATTATTTAGTTTCAAAAATGTTTAATACGAGGGAAGTTTATATATGATTGGAGTCATAGATAGATGGTAAATACAGAATTTAAATAATTTGACAAAAATGGGAATATATGTATTTAATTTAACAAATGAATACATGCATACCTACCGTAGAGTAAGATGTGATGACTGTGGCTAGCTGTGGAGTTCTGTCATCTGCAGGAACTCCTCGCTATATATACCCCAGGCACTGTAATCCACAGCCAGCCAGCTTAGGCCCTAGAAATGCTGGAAATCCCTTACTAATCAGATCAGGCCACATGATTTTTTGAAAATATGTCCTTTATTGTTTTATTTACAAATAAGTTGTAAATAAAAAAAAAATTTGTCTTACAAAAATATTGCAAAGTTTTATCTATTTTAGATATTACTCCTTGAATGCAACAGCATATATTTATATATGTTATAGTGATATTTTTGTCTAAATCAAAAAATGTTAACAGTTGCCATGAACAAGCAGAGACATAGGAAATTAAACTATACAATGTGAATAATGTGAAAACATAAAAATAAATTGAATAATATCAATAGTGTTGAGGAAATATTATTAATTTGATAGTAAACGCAAATGTGTATGTTTTCAGGTACTAAATTATAATCTATTTCATTTGTCTGAATCTAGAATTATTTACGATTTATGAATAATTCCTTCGAAATAAATTTATATAGATAAAAATATTTTATAAATATTTCTTTTGAAATATGGGTTTATTAGACTATTAATTAGCATATTATTGCGTTATGTTGACAAATAACATTTATTTAATCATTTTTATGTGAAATGAATGTTCAGTAATTTCATGTTATAAATTTAAATGTTTGAATATTGGTGTTCGGGATGATTTTTGCAATGCATTATATATAAAACAGGTGCCGATTGTCATGCACTGCATAAATTTTGGTGGCATATCAATGAAAAACTTTTTAGTTTGTATCATTGCAAGAATAATGTATGTTTTGAAATGTAAATCTTGTGTATAATGTTATAGATATAAAAACACAAAGCAAAAAAAAACCAGAGCAAAAAAATAATCTAGTAAAAAGCAACTGAGAAAAAAGAAAACTTTTAAATAAACTGTAACTAATACTTTCAGAAGTTGGATATATGAATGTAATTTGATTGGGTGAAACTTTGGAATACGTATATATTATAAAACTGTAATAAACGATTTATAATAAAAAATGTGGTCTAAAAGGTTTTCCCATAATCATTTTCATTGATATTTTATAATTAAGAATGAATCTTACTAAAAAACAATCGCAATAAAGTTGTTTATAATTATTTCTTAATATTATATTTTTAAAAAAAATTTATATGAATAACTTTCTTGATAAAACATTATAAAATTAGATAATAAACCTTTATGGCTAAAAAATTATATAGATGATTTAATAATTATTACAAAGTTTGATAATATTGAAACCATATATAACCAATTTAATAAATATAAAAGTAGAAATACATTCACAATAGATAGACCTATTAATAACCTAATAAGGTTTCTATATATTAACATAATCAAGGACAATAGCGGTAGATTAAAAACTAAATGGACTAAAAAAGAAAAATAAGTAATAATATATTTAATTTCAACTCAAACCATCCATACTCACAAAAAATAAAAGTGGCTAGAAACCTAATAACTGATGAAATATTTTTAAAAGATATAAAAACACAAATTTATAATATTCTCATAGAAAACTTTTATCCGTAAAAATTAATAAATAAATTATGGCATGTTAGTATTAACAACTCCATAGCAAATAATAATGTTAGTTATATAGAGAAAAGTACTGAAAATAATATAATAGAAAATAACTGCAAAAATGTGAGTAATTTAAAAAAATAAACCTAATCAATGCATAATCACGGATTTTTATAAAAAATAAAAATATACAAACTAATAAAACTAACAAAGATAGCTTACAGAATGTAATGGAAAAAGAAATAGGATTAATAATTACTATTACTTTAAATTAAACTATATTTCGGGTTTAACGGATAAAATTAAAATTAAATTTATAGAATATGAACATCATAATTTGAAGTTGGGATTATGTAATAATAATAAATTGGGAAGTTTTCTGGATAATATGAAAGAGAAAATTGACTACAATTGATAAATTAAATGTTGTTTATAAAGTTAAGTGGCAGAATTGTGAAGGTTTATACATTGTGGAAACATCTAAACAATTAAAAACAAGAATTATTCAAAGTAAGATTAATTGTAAAAATATAAAAAAACATCAATATTACAGCACTGGCACAACATAATATTAAATATAAACATCAATTTGATTTCAATAATCCAGAAATATTAGATATAGTTAAGCATAATAAGAATAGAAAAGTAATAGAATCAGTACATATTACTAAAAATATTGACAAAGCAATTAATTATAAAACAGATACAAAAACTTTAGGCACACTTTATATAGACATTATAAATAAATTAACATTTTAGTTTTATGTGTTTTTATAGAATTTAGATTTATTTTAATCTTTGTTGTTTGTTATTGTATGAAAATTGTTAATTTTAGTTAGATTGTTCATCTTTGTGGTAATAGAGATAGGAGAGTATTGTTATAGTCTATTTGGTTGTTATCATAATGAAAGATAACCTTCAGGAAGGTAATTATTCTCCTTGAAAAATGTTTATTAGTTGACATTACAAAAAAGTTTTTTATTTAATAACTGACTATATTAGCAAGTAATGTCAAATTAAGGAGTTAATTATACATTATATATAAAATAGTTAATCAGGTAAATAGTTTATGAATAGTTTAATGGATAATGTGATATAGTAGTGCTGTTGTAAGCATATGTTTAAATTTTGTTGAATTTGGTTTTCTAGCAACCTGAAGATGGGGGATAACCCCGAAACGTCGTTGTATATGAAATAAATTGTTATATTTAAACAAGGAAGATTGTGTCATTCACCAATTTCATATTAAAATATAAACTATTCTCAGAATGATAGCCTTTCAATCAGAAAATCCCAGCTTGGATTTCTGGAACTCCAGCCGACCTGTGGTTTACAGAGGTTGAGGTATATAGCACACTAGCGGTGCTGAAGGCAACAGAATCTCATAGCTCCAGCCCGTCATAACATCACACTCAAACTCTAAAACTAAGGTATATATTTTCATGCACCTTATATATTTAAAATTCATTTTGGTTATTAATTATTAAAAAAAATACTGATATATAAAACGTTTTATGTTGAATTTAAGAACCATATTAATTATTATCACTGAATTTTCCGGAAGAGAAAATTTAAGACTGAATGCTTTATTCCTTTATTCTTATATATCTTTAATTTTTTTAATGATATTGCGTTCATCCTTACAATATCTTGTATTGGTTTCCTTATTTTTAAAACACAATTAACCGCTTGTCAGTAATAATGCATTTCATTTTTTAAGGAGTTTAAAATTGTTAACTTTACAAAAATATGGATAGGTCTACTGTCACTTAATATTTATTTATTTACCTTCCAAAAAATGAACAAATTAATATTAGTCTCCTTACATAAAAAACTATTTACCCTAGATAACTAAAAGAATATTTATTTATTTTTATAGAAAATGAATAAGTTGATCTTCATCTCCTTCTTGGCCACTTGCTTGGTTGCCCTCGCTCAAGCAGAAGACAATCGCCCTAGACTGACAGTTGAGGCCTCACGGACACAGCAGGGTGGGGAACGACACGATACATACAGGATATCGCAAGACGCCTGGAGATCGAAGGACGGCAGGTTTTCTGCTGGAGGATACGTCGAGCACAACAGGGACAAGTATCCGGGAGGTTACAAGACGAAGGATACTCATGGAGGATTCCAAGTCCGAGGAACGTTCTAGATTTAACTATTTATAAATTAATTTATGTAAATAATGAATTTTGTGTTATAATAAATTTTTTTTAAGTAATCCTAAAATTAATTTTTTATATTACTGTTCTCTAAATGAATCTATTTGATGTTTTTCACCAAAGATAATTTTGGGTAATAATCTGATAGTGAATAATTTATAAGTCGAACTTTAAAAAAATCGTTTTAATTAATTTATTTCATTGAAAAATGTTTTAAATAATTTATGAAATCAATTAACATAGATACCTGTCCACTAGTTGACTACATCGGACATTTAATTAATTTTTTTTTTAAATCTTTTTTTATATTTATGATACTTTATTATATTTTAATATTAGTAATTTATCTGAGTAGTACTTGATGCTTATTAAAATTTAACCCATCATAAACAATTAGACTGACGGAAATATGTCTAACCCAAGTATGTTAGTATAATAGGTGAAAGAAATTATACTAAATAACATATGGGGTACATAAGTATCCCATTTAAGTTAAATAGTTTTAAGGAACTTATGTGCACAAAGAGGAATACAAAAATTAAACAGTACGAATTTAAAAAAATACCTAATGATTGGCACCAAAATATTTATCGCTACAACTCAGGAAGGGTCAAGAGTTCAGTACTTTGTGAAGAAGTACTTTTTCTTTCACAACTGCTGTGCGAGGAGGTGATTTGTTCTAGATCACACTCAACCATCAAATTTTTCCCTAATTAAAGGTATGTACTTTTTTATAGAGGCTGGATAGGCCCTAGAGGGCTTCCGAACAAACATGGTTCTTATGCCTACAGTAACAGAATAAACAATTATCTGCCACGCCGGATTCAAATCCAGGTCATAAGAGTTGAGTGATTCACATATGAAGGTAATTGTAGGCCCAAAGCAGTGATAGGTCCCTCGTGTTAGTTAGGGGAACCCCGAATCTTGTATATTAACTGTCACTCACTAAATTTTCTAAGATATTTCAAACAATTCAACGCAATGTTTTTATACATCTTTATGGAAGAAAATCCTGTACATGTCAAGACTTTAAAACATTTTGACATGAAAACTAAATCTAATGCTCCATCTAGGCTATTATTACTGCAATATAAAATACAAAAACTATAATGTTACACATAATAACTAATTTAAAATTCTAATCTATTTAATTTAGAACTGTGGTGTTATTTTACTATTCTAACGATTCAGCATTATAAAATAATTAAGATTTTAAATATATACTTAAGGATAAATCAAATTTAAAAATTTTTATTATTCCCCCTCTTTTTTTTTTTTTTTTTTTTTGGCACTTTTTCCTTTCACTTTAGACAAAACAAATCAGTACAATAAATGTATTGTACATATAAAATACATGAAAATAAATATTATCATTTCAAGGTATTTGTTTTGGGTCAGTCGTGTGCGGGGAACTCGGTGGCGCTTTTGTCGGCATGATTGGGGAGGAACTTCTCTACTGGTTTGAAGATGCTAGTTTAGAAAGGGTTTAAAGCCCTTTTTCAGAAAAAGAGACTGAAGTCTGGACCTTGACCAAGGGAACTTGGGGTCCCCTTGCCACCTGGCATGTGGATTGCCCTGCACGTAGACCTCTGCAATGTGGTGCCTCTGACAATCCGCTGTATGAGTAATATTGAGTTCTGGAAGCTCTGAAGTCGGTCTCGTGTGGTCTTGTAGCACACCATAGAGCACCAACGGACGAATGCCATAATATCCCTTCTCATCCATTTTTTCCCCCAACCCTCCAATAAATTAAAAAAAAAAACATATGTATACATACATAAAATATAACATAACATATGTATACATAATGAACATAACGACATACATAAAAAATGTCACGATTAGGAAGGGAGCTCTCTACTAGTGGTGAGTGGTTGGGTTTAGACTGAATCTGAACCCCTTCCCTAGGCGACCACGTCGGCCAAGGGAACAGTGCTTTGCCACCTTCCGGGTCTTCCCACCCATTTTTTTTTTAAATATTGTTTTATACAATAGAAAAATGATATGTACATATACCGGCTAATTGATTATCTTGTTTTGCCGGAATGGCATTATAAGAGTAGTTGCCGGGTCTGCTTCCCACCCATATAGGGTTGCCTTACTAATGTTATCTTTAAAACAAACATGTATAGCGAGTATATTGGTCGATGTACGACATGTCACAATCTCTTAAAGGAGATCATTACACTAAAACTAATAGAAGAGAATCGTGGCATTGATTGACATGGAGAAAGGATCAAATGTTGAGTATTTTTTTTCATTTAATAAGAAACACTGGTCATTTCTGACATATGGAGAGGGTTATGCAGAGGTAACAAATCTATTTTACCCATGGTGATGGGTTAAGTTATTACTTCGTGGGACCGCCATAGAGATAAAAGTCGACCCCCTAGGCCAGTTTCGAACCGACGCAGCTGCAGTCACGAGGCAGTCGGTCAACTTCCTCAAGTTCGTCGTTCAGCTACAAACGGTCCTAGAAGACCCAGGAGTCGAAATATCAAATGTTATTCCTCGTGGCCGCTATGAAATAAATTTCAACTGACCCAGGTGGATATCAAACCCACAACTTAGAAATAAAACACCATGAGATCTTCTTCCCAGCGTGTTCGGCTATCATATCCTCTTAGATCGGTGTTTGTAAGAGGCAGTAGAAACTCATTTTTATCGTAAATTTTGTATTTCTGGCAATTTTCAATTGAATGGTGAAGAAAAAAAGAAATAAATGCAAATTTTAAGGCCATAAAAAAATAAATAAAGTAATTACTAATCCTCTTTTACGTTTTTGAAAGTTTCCTCAAATTTGAAAATCAATTTTATTTTCTCACTTGATTACTTTAACCAGTATTATTAGCTTACACAATTATTAGCGTACACAATACAACAAAAGTCTACTCATGCAACTCAGTTTTACCAAAATCTATCCTTCAACGGTTTTAAAATGTACAAAAATTAATGAATGATATGGTTGTACATTGTGAACTTGTTGCATTACTTTTTTTAGATAATGGTTTATGGAAATCTCCTAATACTAATTGTGATAGAGGTATAGCATTATCAATTTCTAGGCTTACATAAAAAAGTTTAATTGATTTAAGTTAAAAATACATTATTTACATTAATTCCATATATACATTATTATCCGTATCTAGAAAGTCCCTCTGACTTGGAACCCGCCATGAGTATCCCTCGTCTTGAAGCCTCCCGGATACCTATCTCTATTGTGCTCAATGTATCCTCCAGCAGAAAACCTGCCATCTCTAGATCTCCAGGCATCCTGTGATATCCTGTAGGTGTCGTGTCGTTCCCCACCATGCTGAGTCCTTGAAGCCTCGCCGGTTAGTCTGAGGCGGTTGTCTTCTGCATGAGCAAGAACAATCAGGCAAGAGGCGAGGAAAGATAATAGAATTAACTTGTTCATTTTCTGGAAAAATAAATAAATATTACGTTAAGGTGCAGCATTCGATTCAGCTCTTTTATATAATAGATTAATTTATGAATAGATTCGAAAATGTAACTTTTTATTTCTCTGAACACCATTCAAAGTAATAAAAGACGGAAAAATCATATTAGTTATTTAAATGATTACCAACTTTATACCAGGACCCTGCAGTTCAATGGTCTGTCCAATTATTGTCTTCGATAGCATTACTAGTAGCTCATGCAGTCTCAAATTTTGGTTATTTTTTCAACTAATAAAACAGCCTGTCGCATATTTGTTTAGTTGTTAGTATACACAATCACAGTGTGTGCTTTTAGAAATTTCGGTACTCCTTAAAAAGTGGGAAAGCAGGAATCACTTTAGTTGTTACTCTGGCCAGTGCAATTTATACCCCATTGGGCCTCAGACCTTAACTTAACTACTACAATCCATAAAAAAGAATTAAGAATGACCTGAAAGGTATGATTGCTTCAAGCAAGATTGAGCAGTTTATCACTGGTGTGCTTAAACAGATAGACGTTTATGAAGTTTTTAATGATTTTACTATTTAAAATCTAGAAAAGTACCTTTTGTAAATTTTTTATTTTTCATGTTAGTTAATTTTCAAAAACTATAATAAATTAATGATTTTAACACATGTTGCTTATAATCCAAAGTTGTTTAGAAAACAAAGACCCCATCTCTAATCTGAAGGACCCCATAACTTAAAGTTGCCAACTACCCCACATGGTTAAAACGCAATAAGAAAGAAGTTATGGTTCTCCACTATTGTTTATAAATAAATAAATAAAATATATGAAAAAGGAACAATTATAATGTGAATACACAGATAATAACTACTTTAAAAAACAGTGAAAACAATACCGAAACGTAACAATAGTGGTTGAAGAAGATGGAATATTAAAATCGTTAAAAAGTTCGGCTTTATAAAATATTATTAATTATGTAAGAAATGTATTACAGTGACAGTTGTAAATCATTTCTAGCTGGCTAGCTCACGTGACTTCAATATAGCAAAGCAATAGCCATGAAAATGGCTAAAAATGAAAATTTTGTAATTTAAATAGTAAGTTAGAATAAAAAAAATATTGTTATTTTCCGGCAAAAAGTTACTACTAATACTACTAAGTAAAATACTGCTATGAAAGTGTTATAAAAGTGTATTTAGTGTAGATTATTTACTTACGCTATAGTGAGTTGTTGGTTTACTGACCGTTTTGGTTCTGCCTTCATCAATTTCGTCCCGCTAGATATAGTATAAGGTATGTAAATAACATGCATTACGGATTCCCAAAACGCATCGTGGGCTTCCCTTGATGATTGTTGATAAAACTATCATACGCACAAAGAGATAACATATCCTTGATATTTCTGTTACTAAATTTAAATAGGCAATTAAAAACTGATAAAATATTATATCTACTTCCATCAGACAACAATGAATCCTACAGTAACAAAAATGTTTTGTCAATTTTTGTTTATTAGTTCTTTGAATAAATATTCCACTTCGACTACCTTACCAAAATAATTATTAATTTTTTTTTTATAAACTGTAATTTATTAATAGTGAATAAAAAATTAACCAATATATTATATTATGTGAAGGTGTGCGAAATATCAAATAATTAAAAACAAATTCAGAAAAAAATTGAAATTGAAGCAAATAGACAGAGAGTTGGGACTTTATGGATGTAAATTATGTCGGTACTCAAATGTATCCAAAACACAAATAAAATTTAGATTAACCCTTGGTCATGTGACCAAATACTGGCTTCTGATTGGCTGCGGAAAAAAATGTGTCCTGGAAGTCCTGAAATTCCTCTACTAATATTCATCCATAAAGTTCCAACACTCTATCTATTTTATTTTAATTTCAATTTTTTCTGAATGTTATTTTAATTATTTGATATTTCGCATACCATCACAAATTAAGCTAGAGAGAGGTAGAAAATTTGTATGTATTGACTATATATTTGTATTGACTTGGTGTTAGAGAGATACATTTTGCCGGGCTCAACTTCTTTCTCCTAATCCCTCTCTTATTCGCAGTTTTTAGCATTAATGAATCAAATTTTATCTGTTTTCCAAGGATTAAAATATTTGTATCAGAGCTCTGCCCCTTCGAGTTTTATTTTGTCCTGAATTGTTATATTCTTTACCCCCTTAACCCTACAGCCCTTCCTCACTATTTTATTTCCATGTTTCATATAGGCTAATTACCCGACCATATAACCAGTGTGAATATTTTATTTATTTGACGATACCTTTATGTCGATCTCTTAAATAAATCGATACCTATTATCAGCCTAAAAGTTAGCATTCTACTCAACACAGCTTATTTTTCAAGAAAATATCCAATCAGAATCATCTAATGTGTACTCAGATTTTTCGTATATGGTGTGTAAACATGTTTAATTTGGCAGTAATAACAATTAGAAATATTAAAAATTAATTGACTATCATGAATATCAATAAACAGTATTACAATGATTCAATTAAAAGCATATTGTCATTAAGTATTGTAATTCTGCGTCGTTATCATTTTATAAACTAAAAAATACTCATTTTATTAAAAATTAATCAAAGTGATGAGGGAAAAACCATTTGAACCACATGTAACCCACATTTTATTTTTCATAAAAATATATGGTAATTACTTTTTTTTAAAACATTTTGATTAAATATATTTAGACCATTTTAAAACGTTTTCCTCTCACACTAGTCAGATTATTATTATTTATTTTCCTTAATACAACTCAAATGCTTCAACATTTCTTACAATTTGTTTAAACTTAATTTATTTCATTAATTATTTTGTATATGTGATTGTTTGAGAGTGGTTCAGTTTATTATCAATTTATAAAATTTTGATCCTTTTTTTTCTCTCAACTTTATTCTTTAAAATTCTCCAACGTTTCGGCCCTCTGGCTATTCTCAACGTTACAACCTACAAAAAGTTTTTGTTTTTATATAACAATTACATTATTACCTTCAACTTCACACTGATTTCTTTGACCCTACCTTCAATATTGATGTCATTTCTTTTTAAAAACCCAAAATTGCAGGCTAATTGCCCTTGTCACATCTTTAAAATAAATTAATCATTAAAATAATATCATAATTACTTCATAAAATTTTGTTATTAAATAGATTTCTTACTTACATAACTTTTTTTAAATAAATTGATATCCTAGATTTAAAACTTTTTTACAAAACACTTTCCCTTCTTTCATTAATATTTACAACTTAAGAACAGAACATACCTTCAACAGGTTAGGACTGTGTTATCACCTTATCATATAACAATAACTTTTTTGTTATTAATTTACATTTTCAATATAATTTAATTAACATTTATTTTTAATTATTTGGCTTATATTTAAAAGCCATAATTAATATATTCTTATTTTATGTGTATTTTTTTTTTATTACATACATATACCCACCTATCTATTTTATTTTTTAAAATATTTATTCACCTAT
>NW_027106849.1:1765196-1796359 GCF_000696795.3 Halyomorpha halys | reverse complement strand
CATTTGATAAAAATAAAATAAAATAATAATAATAAGAAGTAAAAACTAAAAATCAGTAACATACCGTAGAGTAAGATGTGAGGACTGAGACTAGCTGTTATGTTCTGCTATCTACAGGAACGCCTGGCTAGATATACCCTAGCCACTGTAATCCACAGATAGGTCTTGGCAATACTGGGAATTCCTCATAAAAAAAATATTAGACTATTGTAAATTTCTAAATTGTATTTATCTTTTAGTGATTGTTAAAATATAAAAAAATACACTAAGAATATTTGTCCCTGATTCACTGACACATAAAGCAGATGCTTTATATATATGGATAAAGATATTACAGATATGGAACAAGTAATTGCTATATCTGTTCTCTGCATGGTTATAAAATATTTATATATAATTCAATTTTATATGTGGATATCTATATTAATTGAGTAGGCGTAATACCCACATAATTATACCATAGTAAAACCAATATTTATCCATTATTGATTAATATAAAAAATCAGTACAAAAATAATGATAAATTAAATAAATCATAAGATGAATTTTTATAAAATATTAATAATTTTTTGTGAAAATTACAAGGAGTATAAATATCATTTGGTTGATTTCATGTTTATATCTATTTAAATATGGGTACTAACAGTATAAGTCAGTGCTCATTAATTGTTTTCAAAGTTAAATTCGGCATTAAACTTATTAGTATTTTTCAAATTAAATATTTTTTTTTATTTTTCCTAACCCTTTACCTATTCACTTTTGACATAGGGGAGGGCGGACGATTATCTACTGGTTATTACTCTAACTACGGCAGTCAAGTTTTCATTTCGTGGTACGGCTACAAAAATTGAAGTCGACCCCCCCCCCCCCAGGCCGAATTTGAACAGGGAGGCTGCTGTTCTGATGTTGTTAAGACCTACGCCTTAAATCCCGCGGCTGCTAACTAAAGTGGAGTATTACCATGTAGATATGAAACAGGTAGTAACAAAAATCAAGTGAATGTAGCCTACACTATTTGTACTGCCGATAGTATTAAACCTCCGTACAAAAAAAAAAAGAAAAAATTATATTAGTTTAGATAAAGAAATATGAAAAAGAGAAAGAAAGTTTTAGCGGTGTACTATATAACAAAATTATACAATAATTATTTACAGAATGTTATACTTTACAAAATATTAAGAAGACTACAAAAAATAATTATATGTCAATAAGAATGTATATGAAAAATTATAATTACAATGAAAAACGTTCTTAATCATATTTATTTCATTTTAAAGAATTACCATATCATTTGATTATAACCTGTCAGGCGCATGACAATACAAATAAATAAAAATAAAGATTTCTTAAGGTAGCTTATTAACAAAAGTTAATTACAAATATATTTATCTGAAATCCATATAAATAAAAACGAAACTTAATAAATACAGGTATATATTATTAAATATCATCAGTATTGTAAGTATTAATCTATTTATTATTCCTGATTCCACAAAAAAGATTCTGAACCGAATACAGGAATATATATTAATATATTTTTAATCCAGTAGTATAGTAACATTAATATCTATATCTTTGTAATAAGATTATGAAAACCTTAAGCAAATTATATGACACTTTTAATATAGCATTTAAAACAATCTAATATATATAAATGATTGTTCATTTCAAAATATATGTCATGTGTGATATCTCTAAGCTGTCGTTTATTTAATTTTTAAATTACTGCTACTGTGAATAAAAAAAATATACAAAATTGGTTAGACGACTCTCATTATCATTAAAATGATCGTGGTTAATTAATTCGTAAAAGTTATTGTCAAATCGCGTTTATTGTGTTGCTGTCGTTTTTTATAGTTTCCTTTTAATTTTTTTTAAATTACGACAAAAAAACTGAATATTTTTTTCGTTTTCGATCATAAATTTTTTATAATAAATTCCAAAATAATAAAAATATGTTTCATAAGAATGTGAGTTAGCGGTTTTTCCCTTAAGCACTTTTTTCCCCAACTAAAGGGGACAGGTCATTAGAAAATCATACAAAATCTCTATTTTATTATAAATATACATATAGCATTGAAAGATCGAAAGACGATTTCGTGTTTTTATTATAAATTTTGGTGAAATTCTTTAATTGGCATTGATAAAAAATTATCTTGACTATACCAAAAAGGAGAAAAAATAATGAACGAAAAATTGCATGTGGTTTACATTTGTTTACAGAGACAAGCTCTGTAACATGATATTTTCTTTAGTAGGAAACAGAAGTATTAAAAATAGATACGTGGTGTGATAAGCAATAGTGATAGCAAACGTCTGTGACTCCTGGCCTTTTGGGATTCATTATCTTCTTTCCACAAGGCTCTAAATTTTTGTTATGAAACAAATAAAAGAGAAAAAACATGTTATTAATTTTTTTTAAAACAGCAAAAAATGTAAATTCAAATTTTCAAAATTCATATTATAACAATTAGTATTAAGAAAATAGAAAAAGAAGTTTTCATTATTTCTTATGAACAAATTTAAAAATGTGAAACAATGCATGGTGTAGTAGAAATAATGTAGCCGACTCCTTAAAAAAAATATATTATTTAAATACATGATTTTTCATCTATATATTACTATTATAATTTAAAAAAACAAATTATCATGATTATTGTAATATGATTCTTTAAAATCCCGACTGAATTGTAAAATTTAAAGAAAATTTGAAGTAGTCCCAACAAATTTTGAGAAAAAATCAACATAGCCTAAAGTATTGCACATCAGGAATCAATTTTTTTTGTATTGATCCCATCTATACGACTGGGCCACGGAGTGAGGGAGGGGAGTGAGGGTTCAAAAATAAATAGACACTTTGCACCAATACAATTCTTAATTTTAACAAGATATAAAAAATATATATTATTAATAAAAATACAAATACAATAATAAAGGAGTAATTTTGTTTCTATGATGGATTGGAAGCCGTCTGGGCGCAGAGAAATTTTATCCATGATTAAAAAAAAAAAAATCAAAAATTATGATTTTCAGAATTTCAAATCAAACAGTGAATTTTTTAATCCTTATCGTTAATAAACTTTCACTTGATTCTCCGTACTTATTCTTATACTGTTTCAACTAAAAAGCATAAATTTTATTTTAAATATTTTTTCCTATTATTTTCAATGGTATTGTTAAAAGAAAAAAAAAACACTTTAAAATTTGAGGTTTTAAGTTCCATGATACACAATAAATGCCCAAAATAAAAAATCAAAAAAATCCATCCATCCATCCAACGTCCCTTCTCAGCTATTTTCCGACACTAAACAGCCGACATTTTTTTTTTTTTATATTTGACACAAAACTGAACCTTGTAATTTGATATTAACATCCACTAAATTTAAAACTTTTTTTTTACATTAGGTTTTTACTTATTTATTTATTTTATTCGTTGATTTAATAAATGATTAATTTAAAGGATAAACCTTTCAGTAGTAATTTGAAATGTTTTTCAATAAAATAAAAATAATTATAATATTTTATTTTATTTTAATAGATTTTTATCGTGATGGATGCCAATGGATTTGGATTGAACCATCGCAAGGGATTCCCAGATGGCTACTTGAAATTCCGAATGTCTGTGGATTACAGCCGCTCTGGTATATCTAGTGGGGCAGTGCTGACGACGCCAGAACCTCATAGTCTGTGACAGTCTTCACATCTCATTCAAAGGTAAATAACTATGTACTAGTTTTATTCTTTGCTAACTTTATTAAATTTTGAAAACTTGACTAGTTTCGTGAATGAACGATTGTATGAATGTATTGGATTGTATGAATCATCAATTACCTTTTTTCAATCAAATTAAATTGTTTTGGATTATCAACTGAGGCCATAATTTCAATACTTCTTTTTTTTTCTAGAAAATGAATAAGTTGATATTGTTTTCCTTCCTGGCTGCTTGCTTGGTTGCTCTTACTCAAGCAGAAGACAACCGTCGAAAACTGACAGTCGAGGCCTCCCGTACTCAGCATGGTGGAGAACGACACGATACCTACAGGATATCTCAAGACGCCTGGAGATCGAAGGATGGTAGGTTTTCTGCTGGAGGATACGTCGAGCACAACAGAGACAGGTATCCGGGAGGTTACAAGACGAAGGATACTCATGGAGGATTCCAAGTCCGAGGAACGTTCTAGATTTAACTATTTATAAATTAATTTATGTAAATAATGAATTTTGTGTTATAATAGATTCCAAATCAGGGGGCGATTCTAGATACGGCTAATATTGTATATATTTAATGAATGTAAATAATGTAATTTTTGCTTAAATTAATTAAACTTTTTTTCATGTAATTCTAGAAGTTTATTTGTTCATAATTTTATTGTATCTGAGGAGAGTTAAAAGGTTTTCCTGAACCATTATATAAAAAACTAATGTAACCTGTAAAGAATCATTCAGGAGTCTACACATACAGAACATACTGTTTTTTATACATTTCAAATCGATTAACAATGGATTATGGTATAAAAGAAATATATTTTCTATGAAAATTAGTAATACTGGATAAAATAATAACGCCAGAAAGTAAAGGAAATTTGCGCATTAGGAAGGAATTGTTAACAAAGTTTTATATACATTGAAATTATAATTTAAAAAGTTTGCACGTTTATGTCTATATTGTAGATTTAAACGAACATCTGACGATTAAAAGATCATTGTTGAAAAATCGTTTTATTTCTAAATATTATATGTATTAAGAGAAAATAATAAACGCATCATTAATTCTATTAACTGGTTGAAATTACCACGTCAGAAAATAAAGATGTGCGAACTTGGAATGAACTTTCAGCAACTTTTACAATAGATTGGTGGACAATACATTAGATGGATAAAAAAATATATTTATTAGCAAAAGATTTGTTCTAATAGGTGCTTGACTGAGCGAGTGCATGCGTAGTTTTCCGTTTAATCTGTTAACTGCTATCACGTCGATATATTTAATAAATAATTATTTTTTATTAAATTAAAGCCTCTAAGTTGACATAATGACTAACTCCATAAAATCATCTTAGTATTTTCAATATCGATTCAATAACAATTTAGCATTGAATAAACGTCTAAGAGCACAATGAAAATATTGGTTAACTGTTTTATTTCTGACATACTTTTGTAAAACAAATTTATCGATTACTGACCGTATGTGATAATAAAAGGAAGTGCGAACAATAAAAATTCAAACAGTCGTAAAACTATTTATTATGAGCCAACATTTCGCCACATATTGCATAGCATCATCAGGTGCAAGAAAGATACAAAGTGGAAAAAATTTGACTATGTACTATCAAGATGCCCCGAAAATTTCATCAAAATCAAATTATCGATAGGTGATATGCTCGTCATATGGATTCTTGAGTTCTTTGATCTTCTGACTGTGCCCGAATTTATAGAACGGAGGCACATAAAGATCTTCGACTCCCTGAAATGTAGCATGAACCCGCTGCTCAGGATACTCACACCATCTTCAGCTCCTATGTGGTGGCAACAATGTATGTCGCATGACTAAACATGATAAGTTGCAATAGAGACACGCATGTTTAGGTTATGCTTCTTAGTACTAACTTTTTGTTAAAGCACAAAGAAAATACTCAAGTGTGCCCCAACACTTTTGATCTCCTCCACGAAAATTCAGTGCACCATCACACTACCACATAAACTGCTTAGAATGTAACTCTCACTATAGTACAAGAAGCTATATCGGAAGGTTGTACATTTATGTGTATGTGTTCTTATTACTCTTAATTTTTTTTTTCAGAATAAGGGGTTCTGAAAATAAATAAAAAATTCATGATGTCTAAAACGCAAAGCGCGCACGAAAAATTTTCTAGGGATTAATAATTTATTTTTCACTTACTGCATGAATTTAAAACTTGCCTATCTTCTATAGTAAGGAAGCAATACTTAAAAAACTGATAATCGACGCTCAAGTTTGTAGCTAAAACATTTATACTAACATTATTTTTTTTAAAATTTATTTAATGTAATTCACAACTTCACAAAATAATAAATATGTGGAATGTTTCGTTTAAACTTGAAAATCTTGGGAAGGAACCAACTATTGTTGGTACTTCAAGCATTAATTTAAATTAGAAGGTCCCGAGGCCACCTTCTTTTCAGACGCCTCGGAGGATTATCCCGGATTGTTAAGGATGAGAGATTAAGAACTGATGGGTTAGGAGTTTGAAATGAAAAGGCGCATATCTGGTTAGGGCAAAATCTGCAACGATTGGGATGTTAAGTTCTTTGTGGAAGAGTTTATTTGTAACGTAATAGGGAGCATCAAGATAGGATTTTGGTTTGTAAGGATTGGATGCGGGAGGAATTTGATGATTTGGTAAAGCCCCAGAGCTCAATTCCATATGCCCAAATTGGTCTGATTATCGTAGTGTATAATAATTTTTTGTTGTGAATGAGAAGTTTAGAGCGTTTGTCACTTGACGATTGCTACAACACCTACTTAGGTGTTGTAGCAATCGAAATCAACGGGCAGTTTCTTGTCTTTTTAGTCTTATATATGGATTTCAAGTGAGTCTCTTGTCAAGGTGGAGTCCTAAATATCGAATCTGTACAACAGGCAACATTTCAATTAAAATTATATAAAAAAAATTGAATTTTTTGTCCCAAAATCAATTTCAATGGTCATTAAAGCCAGATAATAAAATAATGATACTATCATGCTCTTACCTATTTTTTCACTCATATAAATTTAATTTTTTTGTACTTCTAATTCACTCTTAATATTTGAAGGTTTTTGTGACACATCTGCAAATCGGGCTTTGTAGAAGCCTCATACAACTTTACTTACCATCCTACTTCAAGCTAAAACTAATCCTTGCAATCAATCAAATCAGTAAATTCTGATTTATTTATTATCCAACCCTTTATTCTTCGTTAAGTTACCCCTTGCTATAGTATAATAATATATTATATTAATGTTCCTTTTTATTAAAACGAGAACCGATAAATCACAATAATTTCAAAATAAACTCCAAAGAATTGCAGTGGATGTCCCTTAGTTTGTATGAAACAGCCAATTTCATCGGGAACTACAAATGGAATCAATAGATGACTTTATCAAAAAACGGTTTCTAAAATTCCACTCCCTGTTACCGACAGTTAAAGGAGCAGTGACTTACAACTTAAGAAACCCAACCTCATCCCGAAGACTAAAGCCCAGGCTGCTGCAGGATACCGTGTTATGAATTATATATTTATCTATTCTATTATTGGCATGATTACTAATTTATTTTGTTTTTCTCTTCGTCTTTTCTCGAATTAACTTTTATTTATTTTATTTTTTTCCATTAAAAGTCAATTATTTATTTTATTGAATCCATAAATATCATTATTTTTGTTATTAACTTTTATTTTTCTTTCTTTTTAAAAATTATTATTTTTATCTATTTATTTTTTATTTATATATATTTCGTATAAAATTGATTGTTTTTTATCGGGAACAACAAATGGAATCAATAGACCGTTTGTTAATAAATTAACAATCGTTTATGAAATTGAAAATAGTTAGGGGTGTCTTCTATTGATTGTTAAATAAAAATCTGTTATATTAACAACATAAGGTCCACTGGTATTGAATTAAAGAAATTAGAAAAGAAAAAAAATAAGAATCAACTTCTGTTTCCACTTGGAGGGTGATCTTTCTTATTAAGCTTAGACAAATTACATTAATAGATTATTGAAGTTGGAGATGCATTATTAATATTTTTTAATATCCACTATTTGTTAAAAAACTATTACTTCATAAGTTCCAATGTGATTGTTTGATTTGCCCAAACCAAATCCTCCTTCCAAGAAGATATCTGGTGATATGGATTTTGTCAAAAAAATGTATTAGGTTTGTTATTTAACATTGTGGATCATTGTAATCATCTAAGCAGTATTTACCTACTTTTTTAAAAATTATAAAAACAGTAATACATTTTTTGGGGAGGTGTTAAACAGTAATAACTATAATGTTAAACAGGAGAATCCCATGGAACATTATTAGCGTTTAAAAAATCAAACCTTTATGTTCCAAATTGTTTCGGCAGAGAGGAATATTCAGTGGACTAGGGTTTGGTATTGACATGTATCGATACAAGGCTGGTATTTTTATCTTTCGATAATTGTTATACAACGAAAGGTTTCGGTGGGAATGGTCAGTTCGATGAATCGATTTTGTAAGATGTCATGGTAACATCATTCAGAGCTATATATACTCACTTACCTGAATAAACAAATAAAGAGCTCCATCTATAAAGATTGTATCTACAAAATAGAACTAAGCTATTTTTCTGCGTAAAAACCTCTTTTTGATCTGATCTGGTTCGTGATAATAATTATAGCAATCAATTTAATGAAAGCAATTACTTTTCTTTTCCCCTTGTCACTGAAAAGTTTGTAGAAATGTCACTTTTAACCTTTAAATAGAAAGCTTTTCAATAGTGAGTTAAGAATATTCCTGTTAATAATCTATGTACTGTTACAATGTACATTGTCTTCGATCGGGATACCAGGAAAATCGCTGAAGGCAATTATGCAAAAATGTATTAATTAAGATTAAGTTCAACTATTACTATTACAAACAATTATTATTATTGAATTCCTTTCCAAAGGCCTTTTGTGTTTACCAATTGATTATCTTTATATTTATAAAATATTGTTACCATAAGTTGTATAAAACATAATAAAGGGTGGTATTGGGTAATGTAAACTACATAAAGGGACAAAGTATTTATTTACATAATATACTAATAATGATTGCATGATTCAGATAAATGGTTTGACATAAAATATTGTTACATTATATATTATTACCTAATATCTATCTGAATGACTGCTGAGTTGGGTGATGCATGCCGTGGTGTCGTCTTAGCTATGGGCGTCGTCTTGTGCCTTAAGAATGGAGTTCCAGTTCCGATAAGCCCTTCTTAGGACTTCTCTTCTAAATACATCATTTTCTCTAGCCCGTCTTCTTATGTCTGTGTTCTTTACGTTGTTGAGTCCCCTTTTTCCCCATTTGCCATTACGGGCGGCCTATTTAGAATATAAATTCTCATTGGCTACCATTAGTCACGCCCAAGAAGAATTCGTTACAAGTGGCTTAAAGTGTTTGGTACAAGTGTTCGTATAACTACCTGGATAATGATATTAGCCCCTTTAGCATCTTGTACACATTACACTCATAGGATAGGGTGTCCCTGTGTTGACAGGTATTGGCTAAATCTGTGTTGACATCTGAGGCTAAATCACAAGACATTCGTCATATTGTTGTTGTCGGAATTGGCACTATGTTCTTGTTGTTTCATTATGATACATTCGAGCACTAATTTATATTGTAAATTAAAATTATCAACTGTATGATCTCATGAAAGGAAATATAATACAAAAAAACGATTCATTGTTGTAATCAGCCTGTTGCGAAAAATAAATTTCTGTTATAGTTCTGAGCTCCACCACATGTACCTAGTTGTTAATTGCATTATGAAGGATAAAAAACATTCTTTATGCTGATTCATTCTGGATTTAGTACAAGAGATCCATGGCCAATTCCCTGGCCATTTGCAGCCCAGTTCGATTCAAGTGCCAATTAGGCCTTTTATGGTTAGTCATTCCTATGATTAAACCGGAGAGTTCATTTTGTTTTTCGCCCAATTAAAGAGTTTTAAAACAATTAGGAATTCTCAGTATTGTGTAATGACCGTGTATTGATTTAGTTTTTTGTTTCTGATATCCTAAAAATGATGATTAGTATAATTGTGGAAGTAGTATAATACCCGTTCCCTTATTCATCAGTATATTTTTTTTTTAAACTAATCATAATTAATTATGTACTTTAATAACATTTTTCGATACAGAATAGTTTATTATGATTCTAATTATAAAAAAAATATAGTTTGGAGAATTTTTTTTAAATTTATAATTACATAATTTTTTAAACTTATAATAATATTTTATCTTATTTGAATAGACTTTTAGTTGATTGAACCATCGCAAGGGATTCCCAGATGGCTTCTTGAAATTCCGAATGTCTGTGGATTACAGCCGCTCTGGTATATCTAGCGGGGCAGTGCTGACGACGCCAGAACCTCACAGTCTGTGACAGTCTTCACATCTCATTCCAAGGTAAATAACTATGTACTTCTATTATTCTTTGGCAAAATTTATTAATATTTTGAAAACTTTCCTAAGTTTAATAATCAATTGTATTAATCATTAATTACCTTATTTAAAATAAAATTTCATTAAGTTTTAGACTGTCAACAAAGAAGCCATTATTTCAATATTTCTTTTTTTTTTCTAGAAAATGAACAAGTTGATCTTGATCTACTTCCTGGCTGCTTGCTTGTTTGCTCTTACTCAAGCAGAGGAAAACCGTAGAAAACTGACAGTCGAGGCCTCCCGTACTCAGCATGGCGGAGAACGACACGATACCTACAGGATATCTCAAGACGCCTGGCGATCGAAGGACGGCAGGATTTCTGCTGGTGGATATGTAGAACACAACAGGGACAGGTATCCTGGAGGCTTCAAGACGAGAGATACTCACGGAGGATTCCAAATCAGGGGGAGATTCTAGATATGGCTAATATTGTGTATATGTAATGAATGTAAATAATGTATTTTTTACTTTAATAAATTAATAATTGTTCTTATTTAACTTTTTTCATGTAATCCTAGAAGTTTATTTATTCATGACCTTATTCTCTCTGAGGAAATTTAAAAGTAGTGAATCATACAACAGTTTACACATACACACTTTATAGAAGAAGATGTATTTTATATAAATAAGTAATAACAAAGTAATACTAGTTAGAATAACCATTAAACCATTTAATTAAATTTTAAATAACCATTATGATTTTAAAAATTTGAATAAGGTTATATTTTTAATTTAAACAGATATATCAACAGAAAAACAAAATTCATTATTTAAAATTTGTTTAGTATTTCAAAAATAATGTTATTTATACAAAGAAAAGTAAAAAAAACAATAAACACATTGATCAATCTATTTACTGGTTAAAATTACTACACCATAAAATAAAGATGATGTGCGCATTTGCAGCTTTCAGCAACGTTATCCAAAAGATGCTGACTAGTATAAATGTGGTGATATTACAATGACCTTTTGATGATCGACATTTTTAATTATAGTTTTATAAGTTATGATTAAAGTTTATTTTTCATTAAGTCATTGTTTTTGAAGATAAATTATTAAATTTTACGGGTGCTGTATAATTCCTGACACGTGTCCATTTCCAAGTTATACCCCAGAATAAATTATGATTAAATATTTGATAATATTAAAACTAATAAGTTTTATTTTGTTGTTTTTTTAACTACATTTTCTCCCTTATAAAGGCCAATAGGTATGTAACCCACATTTCCAGTGGGTGCAGATTTAATAATCCAATGGTTGTAGATTACCATTAGATTTAAACAAAAGCCTGAGGGGATATGAATGATTACGTCAATGTCAGAAATCAGAAGGAAAAAATTCCTTAATAAAATAAAGTCAAAATATTTCTATTTTTATGCTACTATTGGGTGGTTTCTTCTAAACGTTATTATCATGTGTTCTTCTTCATTAATTATAACAATTATTATTGTCCCTTGAATTTGAGAGGAAAAACTGATCTTAGATAGGAGACTGATTAATTTATATACTAGATATTAAATGGGTTTTCATCATAGAGTAATTTATGATACTAATAATTTTGATAGTTAATTAATTATGTTTTATATTATACAAATCGGATATGGCAATACAGATCTGAGTTAATTATTTGTAGGTTTTAATGAAATCGATGGTTTTGTTAATATTCTCTTTATTATCGCATAAGGTCTTGGAGAACCATCGAAGAACACTATAGTTTTCCTCAAAAATGTCAGTCATGATCACTTTAAAAAGTTGACACTGAGGTAGAGCATTGCTTCTTACGATATTAGTACAAGAGCCAGGAAGAAAAAAAGGCAGTTATCTCACCCCAATGTTTGATTACTTAAATAAAAACTATGTATAATTTCTAGTCAAAATTGATGAGTCTGCCAAGTATAGGTAGGGGGATTAAAAAATGGCGGCTGTTTCAAAACCTTAAAAAACATTGATTTTTCATTCGGTTCTCTATATCTTAAAAACTATCAACAACACTAGAAAATCTAAGAGAACACAATTTAAAGAAGAGTAAATTTGTTGAAATATTATCACTAAAAGACCTACTTAAGGCCAATAGTTCTCGAGATATAGTTTTTTAAAAACCAAAATTTCTTAAAAATCTACTGAAAGATTAGTAGTTAGTTAATTTATTTTGAGAAATCTATATCTCAGGAACTATGTGACGTACAGATCATGGGTCAACCCCCAGTGACCAATTCTGAGGCGCGTTATAATCACCTCCTCTCTTCTAAATGTCTGGAGGATTGAGCAACTCACTATTGGCTTTATCATTTTAAGCTTGTTATTTTCTGATACAGTCCTATTCTGTTGCCAGCCATGTAATATTCTAATCCGTTTTTGCCAAAACTAAAAAATAATATTTGTTTGTTCAAATCGGTAAAGCTCTCGTTGTGGCTTCCTTTTATAAATCAACAAAATCGACATGAATATTAAACGTTTATCGTATTGGATTCATTTCAACGATATGTTGCGTCACTAATCTTTCCTTCCAATCTAAAGCGTCTACAGAAAATTGAATTATGACACCATGAAAGAAAATGATGATTCGGCTATTTCGATAACACATTTATTGTTGAAATGTTAAGGAAATATTAGAAATGTTTATGAAGGAAATTCTCTTGTTATCAGGGCTAGATTGGTGATTCCTAGCACTAGCCGAGGGTAGGTGTTTAGAGAGGGCTCTAAAAGTGGCATTGAGGCTGGAGTTGTATAGAAATCCGCTTTAGCAGATTCTCGTCACGACTGCCGACACAACAGGCTATCCCCTCCCCTCCTCTTCCTCACACCCCCTCCCTTCGACAAAACTCTTCACTCAGCCTCTACAGTTCCGTCTCACTGAATGTTTCCCATGTCACGTCGGCAACTAGGATCAGGCTCTGACATTACGTTTAACTAAAATTTAAAGAAATGCTAAAATATTTAGAAAATTTATAATATAGGTAGTTTACCTCTTATCGTAATTGCCTGTTTTGATTTAGTCATTTCAATAGAATAATCGATACCAACTGATATTCAAATAATAAAATGACTATTACTCATCATAAAGTACTACCGTGACTGCTAAGTTGTTAATAATATCAGAACTCAGGCTAGCTATTGATTTACGACTTCCGATTTACATTATGACTTAATGTCAAGTAGCAACAGCTTAAACAAAGTAGGAACAGGTTCTTTCATATCTTTACCTATTGAATGCAATAACGGTAATCTTCAGCGACTCCCAAGCCGTAATACAAAAATTAACAACACCAGGTGCCGCAGAGTCACCCACGGAAGAAAAGTGCAGAAACATGGCTGCTATCATGAAGAAAAGAGAAAGGGCTATAGCTCTGCAGTGGATACCTGGCCATGTTGGCATAAATGGTAATGAGCAAGCTGACAAGTTGGATAAACTTGTTTGTGCAGAGAACCAGCCTGTTATACCACTTTCCTACAGAACAGTGAAATCACTTATAAGTTCTTATTGTAAGGAGGAAACAAGTGCTAGACACAAAGTTCAAGCGGAAGGAAAGAAGTGGGAGAGCCTACTGGATAAAGATAATCGAAATCTTAGCAGAGCTGAGAGAGTGGCCTGTTTTCGGCTAGTAACAGGACATGATTCGCTCCAAAAACACCTCCATCGAATTGGGATCGTAGATTCCCCGAAATGTCTTCTATGCAACATCGGAGACATGGATGGGGACCATCTTTTGGCGTGTGCTGGTCTGGAGGATGTTGAGCGGGATGCGGACCAACTAAGAGGAAGAGTAAAATTGTATTGGGCTGCGAGAGGGAAAATGGCGTAATAGCCCACTTCCTGTGGCGTAGGGGAAAAAAAATATCTTTACAAAGTGCATAGAACAGTAAGAGTGCATAGGAAAGTAATTTCAAAGCTTACCAAGATGACAGTTACTCCCCATAAAGATCTAAACTGTGTAGTAAGTGATATTTAAATAACACGGTGAATTGTATTACAAGCCATAGATAATACTTCTTAAATAGCTATGTTTATCTTTTATTAATAATTAATTATTTAAATAGCTTATACGTTGATATGACGAAATGTTATAGAAAAAAAATTAGGTCTTTTCAAGCATTTTTGAAACATGTGAAGCTGTGAGTTGACAATTTACACCTCCAATTCTTAAAGTGTACCATAACTAAGAAATAAGTCAAATAAATAATATTGGGGTGAATTTCGTATTGAAAGCTACAATCATTGAAATAGATCAGAGACACGTCTTTTGAAAAACTAAACTTGTATTGTCTTAATGGTATATATTAAAAAAATCTGGAATGTGGAAGATCACAAAAAAAAAACTCGTTTTGGATTTTTAAAAAAAACATGCTCTGGACGTATCGGTAAGATTTAACGATATTAAAATTTTAAAACAGTTTGGATTTTTAAAAAAAACATGCTCTGGACGTATCGGTAAGATTTAACGATATTAAAATTTTAAAACAGTAATAGCTAACATTTTTTTTTAAAAAATGTAAAAACGCAAAAAACAGAGTATGTACGTATGCTACAAGAAAATAAATATAAAAACATTTGGTGTTAGTAAAAAAGTTTCACATTCGGTAATAGAAAAATATTGTTGATGTCTCACGCATTTTTGAAACATGTCAATCTGTAAACTGCCAATTTATTTAAGATTTTTCTCTGGAATGATAATTTTTTTATTTAGTCCTCTACGACTTAAATTGTACCATCCTTTTGAAATAAGTTAATTAAATAATATTGGGGTAAATTTCGTTTTTAAAACTATAGAATCATTGAAATAGGCCATTGGAGCTTCGTGATGTCAATATCGTAGAAATCGGCTCAAAGGTGTCTTAAACCCAACAAGTTACGAATCTATTTAACATTGAACACTTTATTAAGTAAGAAAAAAAGGCAATAATACCTGATAGTGAATAAAATATCCTTCATTATGCTTAATAGCCTATGTTTACTGCAGTCCTGAGTGCTCGGACCTAATCAAGCTCGCTGAGAAGCTGAGGGCAATCAAGGTGGCGCCGTCTTCTGGACCAGCTAATCGTTCGGAATAAGGAACCAATTCTCCCTCCGAATGCTGACTACTGCAGTCCTTCTTAGGGGTGACTGTACCTTTTGGTAAATATATAATATAGCATCAAGGGCACCATATAAAGTTATAAAACCCCTTTATAAAATTAGAAAGAAAAACATCTATGGCAAAGTTCAGTATTAAAGAGAAGAATAGTATCTATGGATATCGAGAAGAGAAATATTCAGGGCACTCCCTAGTATCCTATACCATGGTATACAACTGATGGTGTTGTTGAAAATTATTTTATATTATATAATATTTTATTCCAGAGTTCAAAACAGTTATTGAACTTTTTCACACTCTATTGAGTTTCACTGTTTTGCAAGAACTTTTTATTTATTTATTTAATATCAGATCGGCCTGGTTGACCTTACATGTTTGATATAACCGTCACGTTTTATTACAAGAACTTTAATATAAATCAAAAGAACTTCTTGATAAATGTTCTGTTCATATAAGTTCTCATTGAAACTGTTTATAAAAAGTTCTGAAAATAAATGTACAGAGAAGAACATTTTATTTATGAATTTTCAAGTACTTATTTAGCAGTCCTTTTCTTCTGAGAAAAAGTCGGCTGAAACAATAGTATTACTATTAAAAAAAATAATAAAATTTTTTTAGCTAGACCTAATTAAGCGTCATCATAAAGACACTGATAAAGAACCATAGGTATAAAATAAACATTGCATAGTGATGAAGGTATGGAGCTTTCTTAGAGTCATAAAAATTTCGTTGCATAAACGTTTTTAAAAGAGCTTTTATTATAATTGTTCAATTAAAATAAATCATATTTACGTCCTAACACTCTTTATTAATAAATACAAATGTCTAAAGCTTCTGCCAACCAGCATACTAATAAAAAAATTTAAAAAATAAATAATATTGTTGCTATGAGTATGTTGAAACGGATTTATGAGAACTGGTAATTTAAATTTTTCTACTTTGTACTTATATGAAAAATGTTTGCATTAAAGTAATTATACGAATTTTCAAATATCCGGAAAAAAAGCGCGAATGCTCATTACTATATGACCTTTAGCAAAAATCTTTATACAATATACAAGATAATAAGGTGTACTATTATTTTTTAATCTTATAATCATAGATATAAAATATGATTATATTATGAAACATCAGAATATCATAGAACGAACATTAATTGAAATAATACATTCTACCACATCAAGGGCAATGGGTAATAGGGATGTTAGTACATAATCATATCATATATACATACTAACTAAAAATAAAATGATAATATTAAATATTAAAATAAATAATATCATGATTAGTCAAACTTTTAATTTCACAAGCAAAATTATGTTTTTTTAAGTTGCACCTCTATAAAATATATAAAAAATTTAGGGAGATGTAGAGTTATTATTTTTCATGACAAGTACTGTAGAATTGTTTATTTAAGCACAAACATGTATTAAAATTATTTATTCTTTAATCTTGTTAAATAGAAATGAATTTTAATAGATACTGGAAGATGCTGTAAACTAAAATAAAAATTATAAATCATACTGTTAGATGTATTTAACCTGGATTAAAAATAGAATTATTTTTTAAGTCTAGTAGGCTTTGGTATTAGCATAAAATGTATCATTTTATACTTAATTTGTATGAAATTATCATAAAAACTTGTTGAATGCATTTGTGACAAGTGGGCCAGAAGTAAAAGAATACAAGTGACAATTTCGATAATAGAATTTTCCTTTGCTATATAACTGTACCTGCACTAACTTTAAGATTGATTATTGAAAAAATGTGAAAGTATCAATAATCAACAAATAATTTTCAAAAATTATACAATTTTGTCGATATTGAAGCAGAAATTGGGTTCAGGTATAGGTATCAACGCAAAAACAAGAATATTAACAAGATTGTCACTTGGACCTCTTTACTTTTAACCCCAAAATTGGCTCTCAACTTTATAATGACTCTGTGTGGTTAGATAATTTTAGTTAAAATATAAGTATTATTATTGCATTGAAAATCAGTTCCTGTGAACTAATATACGGATTTCTAGGCATGAATACAACGTTAGACAAATTTAACTATGATGTACGGAACAAGTTTGGGATGAGTCGGCTGGTGACAGGCACACAACGTCTTCTGGTATAGCCCGACTTGCCAACTTACTCGACCGGTTAGTTGCCAACTCCTAAGATAAACATTACCGATAACAGTTTCAAACTTCGATCGTTCAAAGTCGATATATTGTGTCAGTGAGGCAGTTGAAGCTCCACGTTCAATATACGGCAACATAGGCTTATCAACTTCGTAATCGTAAAGTTGGCTCAGCGTTTCCATCTTTATTTTTTTTAGTGTATTTAGGTATCGGACTTTATTCTAGAGTATATAGATTATAAGTTATTATCAAAAGTAAGAGTAGCTCAGAAAGTATTCATTTTTTTCATGGTTATTATATGCCAATCAATTTGTTTCTTATTGAAGAACGAGGAAAAATATTTTAAAAAAACAAAAAAAAAACTAATGAGGATTTTAGTAAAGTAGATAAAAAAAAAATCGTTTTATGAAAATTCGTTTATAACTTCATCTAATACCTTTAAATAACATTTTTAAAAGAAATTAAAAATTGGAAATCTCTGAAAAAGATTTAACGTCCTTATAATTAGTTATTAAATATTAGTTTTAAAAAAAATCAAACGTTTTATTTTTTACCTCCGCTTCTGATTTGAACTGGATCTAGTTTATGTCCTTTGGTGCATTTAATAGAGCCCTAAACCTCTCTCAGGTTTAGTGTGGATTTGCTTAGTCGTGTTAAATAAATTCTATTTTTTTATCACATAATTTTATTATATAATGTTATTTACCGCTATAAACTCACTAGATAAACTAAATAATTGATTTAATATTTAATCCAAAGTGTAAATAACAAAATATATTAATTTATATCAAACTTTCCTTTCGATCGAGTCTGGCACCCAGGACTGCTATACAAGATCCGTAAATTCCTATCCCCTACATACTTCCTCATTATCCGTTCTTATCTCTCCGACAGATTATTTCAAGTAAATTACAACGGCGCTTATTCATCCCTATTCCGTCAGTCTGCTGGTGTACCTCAGGGTAGTATCCTTGGTCCTATCCTTTATACAGTTTTCATAGCTAACATTCCAACCCATCCTAACACAATCCTCACCACGTATGCCGATGATACATGTCTATTGTCAGTGAACAATGATCCTTACATTGTATCCCAAGCCTTCCAATCCCACATCGCCACTCTTGAAGAATGGTGCAAAAATTGGAGGATTAAAATTAATTACAATAAATCCCACCATATCACATTTACCCTTCGTCGTAAACCAATGACCTCTTGCTCAACATTACCCTTTAATAATACCACACTTATTCCTGTCGAACAGATCCGTTACTTAGGACTACATCTCGACAAACGACTGACATGGAATCCTCATACAAAAATATCAAACTTTCAATTGTACTCTACATCTTCAAGTTTACCTATACAATAACTATTCTTTAAATTGGTTATTGCTTTGCCATATATTTTTACAAACTATTTCCAACAGTATATTGTAAAGGTATGAGATCATTTATCGTGCAATATAAATAATATATTTTTTTGTGTCATACCCATTTTGATGTTGAAATAATAATGCTTAGAATTTCCTCATGGGATATTATTATCGTTTTTAGAAATTAAATATATTTACCTCGTGCAGTTCTCGGTAAACAATTCGGTGTTGTGTAGCCCTCTCAATTCTCTGGGAAACATATTCTTTTTGGGTCCGAACATTTTATATAATAATTTATTTTCAAAAACCTTAACGCGCAGTTCTTGCCATAGAAAGTGGCCACATCTCAGGCACATATACATGTCAACACACTGAACATTTTGCGATGTTTGGTTTTTTTGGTGAAAGGGAACATTTAAAGGCGCATTTCCTTTGAATACTTGGACTCTTTTCAACATCTGGAAATTTCAAATACAGTCGAATGAAATTCATATTTTAAATTAATTAAAAGCGAATAATTAAATTTTACTAGGAAAATGTATTTCAATGTTTTTCCATTTATAGTATTTCCCAAAGGTGATGTTTTGTTGATTAATTTATTTCCCTTAATTTCAGTGAAACCAATGGTTTCTATTGGGTCATAAAATTGATTCATCGTTTTAAAGATCACATTTAAGTTTAATGACGAAAAATATAAATGCTTGCCATCCTTTATAATTTAAAAATGGAGTCCAAATAGTTTCCATTTGCCTGTATTCTGGAAATTTATGAAGATAAAGGAAATTTGTATAAATTGCATAGTTAAACATATAGAAAATATATAAGTACGTTAAATCTTATTTCATGAATCGTATTTTTTTTTTTATGTTTTGGTCTTTGATGTTTGTGTGTACCAAATGAAATATCCTGTACGAGTAGTGATAAAAAACAATCTGTTTTTCTATAGACTGTATTACCAAAACGGGTCTAACGATTTTGGAAAAACTTGCCTAAATTCTTCTTAAGACCGTAAACTTTTTGAAACCATCTGAAATTCAATAGGCTCATACAAACCTAACAAGAAAAAATTACGTAATTAAAAAGCAGCGTATTAAGGACTAAAAAGAATAAAATGATGGCAGTTATTTTTCTATAGACATTTAAGACTATATAAATATAAAGGTATAAATGATCAAAAAGAAAAAAAATGAGTTTTATCTTATAAAACGTATTTGAACACACGAAAAGTCATATTTTCATCATAACATTTTATGAACCATATATTAAAAATTGTATCTCTCCCGAAACAACGTTTTTTTTTTACATTGTTGTTGAAAAACTATTATTTTTAAATTCTCTCGTAATGGAATTAGACCATTGTTAATGTTTTTAAAATTTATTTTGAGATAGATTTCTCTCGCAATGTAAATAGTAAAGCGCTATATTGTGTTGGCCGATATATCGGCTCTGGCACTTGTCGCCAGTACAGCAATGGGCGATACATCGGCCTCCATCACTAGAAGGGTTAATATTAAAATTAAAAACTCAATTAAAAACATTTATATTTACTTTTCTTCACAGTATTTTACCATTCGAATTGTGACTAATATATCAAGAGAATTATGGTCTGAGATCAACTAGTATTTTCTTATCATTAATTTGCATTTCTTCCTTTTTCTTTTCTTAAAAAAAGCCTAATAAATGGAAAATGGTTCGGATCCCAGACACACCAACAGATTCTAAACCTTATAAGACCCCCATAATTCTTCTTTTCTGTACGTTCTGCATTTCAGAAGAAACAGTGGTCATGTCTTTTTATTCTGGTTTTACTTTCTAAATTCTCACCCTCATACCTAATTTAATTATATGTTATATTTACTATCCTTTCTTTTTCTTTTATATTTATATATCTTATTTTTAATTTATATTCATATGTTACTTCCAACTTAAGCATACTTACTTACATTAATTACTTTATTATTAATATTTCTATTATATAATTCACATACATCCATACTCCTATTTATTTTGTATTTTGTCTTTCTTTATCATTTATATTTATTATATCCATTCATTTAACTTTATTTCTTCTGTGTTTTCTATCCGTGTGCGTTTAATTTTTTTTTTTTACGTAGCTTAACTGCCAGTCACCACTCCTCCCTATACATCCTGTCAAAACGGTTCGCTCTGGCTCTGAATTTTGTATGAAAGGTACGTTTTTGTCTCGTTAATTGTCTTCCTTTATTCTTGATTATATTCTTATCCACCTTTTTTTTTAGTTTGTAATTTCATTTCTTTTTTCATTTATTGCCTAAAACCGTTTATTAATACTATTTAATTTTTACGTTTCATAGTATACCCTTTTATACGTATGTTTACATCATTTAAGTGTTTGTAGCTTTTTAGCCCTGACGAAGCCCTGCAACGTGGGGCGAAACGTTGGCTCAATAAACATTGTTTAATGATTATTTGAGTTTTTATTAAGACCGCACTAGGACCATCTTCCATTTATTATTCTACACGGTCAATCAGTGATCTTCCTCTAAAAAAGTTTGAGAATATAAGTTAATATATCAATAACAAGTGTCAAAAACTTGATGAAAATTGTTTCGAAGAAGTTACACATATGTGGATTAATTCCTCGCTCCTTTAGACAGAAGATGTAAATCCTAATCAAAACTGAGCATCAGCTTTTAGAAGGCCTTTCTATAATTACCTTTATGCCTTCTACCGTGTACCTGTAAAATATACACCGACTCACTATTTGGAAGCAGAGGGAATGCTGTATGAGAAGGATAATCCCGGAGCTGTAGATCACACGTGCTACATCTGTTTGCTACGCCGTCTGATCATCGTCACACTAATTAGGTTAGGTCTTTACGTGCGGCTCCAACCACCTCACCGCAAAGACAATGCGGTTACGTAACAGAATACAGGAGTGCCTCCGATGATTTCACGTTTATAAATCTCATTGGTTAACAAAAGAAAATTATTATCGAGAACTATAGCTCAACCACTAAAAGCGTTACAATATTCGATTGAACAAGAAATACAAAAGAAGTTAATTAATCTGGTACGGACGTGCATGAGCGGAAAATTTAATATCTCTTCTTTTGGGTTTCGAATCAATGAAGATCAAAAAACAGTGTTCAGGGTAATAGTTTTGTTAATTCTAACTTTTTACGTTTTTGGAGAGAATGAGCGGCTAATCATCAATTACATTATTTTCTGTTTTCCATATAACATAAATACTTAAACCTATCTACCGATTCAAATGTATTTTCTTCTATATCAATATCACCGAGGTTGCTTCAATAAGTCACCTATTGGGAATCTAGTACGGACGTGCATATCTGAAAGGTTTAATATATTTTAATATTTGTTATATATTTATTGTTTATTAATTTTAACATAGTTTGTTGATTTTTTTTAAATTTATATTTGTTACTAAAGTATCTTTCTTATATTTTCTCATATGGCTATCACTATTCTATCCTTTATTCTGTTATTAGATTAATGCCAAAATATGAAAGGGCAAAAGAAGGGAAGGAAAAGAAGGAAAAAGAGAAAAAGGAAAAGGTAAAAAAAAGCAGAAAAAAATAAAAGAACCAAAGAGATGAAAAAAAAAAATCATGTTTTAATGTTGTACACTACTAATGTTTGTAATAGTTATTACACTTTTATAGGCCTGTTTGTTGTTAGATTAAAAATATCGTCTGATTAGACTAAAATAAGTATACTGTGTGACTAGCAGTCCAATGAAGTTGGGCGGCACAACTTTATAGTTATATTTTAATAAAGTTTTTCCTCCTTTGATCGATAATTATTATTCCGAAAACTTTGGAATTCGTTCTGGCTTAAAGCAAGGCGTATTTATTTTAGGTATTTCGCCTATCTTATGTAATTTAGTACAAGAACATTAGTCATTAGAACGGTGATACATATCAGTTCACTGTATTATCACAGCATGTTTTGTTCTATTGAGTGAAAATGGTGATTCTATACATCTAAATACAACTACAATGATAGTAGCTCGTGTAGCTCGAAATAAGTTTCGAAATAAATGTGGATAAAACAAAATATATGGTTAGCAACAATTCCGGTGATATTGATATAGGGAATATACCTTTGGACATTTTTAAGTATTTAGAAGAGATGTGAGATGTTTAAGTATTTAGAGTTTACAGTTGTGACAAAAAAAGAAATTTGTGAGGAAAAAAAGGCTTTTTTATTATTTTTTCTAATCCCTCTAAGACAGAAAATAGGTACGAATTAATAAACACATTATGTGAAGTGAAAATAAATAAAATTGAGTACTACCTTTTTCTACCGTGGATATTTGAAGGTCTGAGTGAAATACTCATCTATGCATTGAGATGTTCGTTCTATGAAAAAATTTACTGTAATATCTGGAGGTGAGGAAATAAAGGCGGAAAATGCTTATTATTTTTTAATTTCCTGGCTCTTTCTGTCCACAAACCAAAAATTTAGAATTCACAAAACTATTTCGTACTGTTTTACGGTTTCGAATCAATATTAAATGAAGGGCAGTGAGAAGGATTATAGTTTTGTAAATTTTGAGTGAGCAAGCTAAGTAATTTTGAAATTGAAAAATAACAAGGATGGCCCGCCTTAAACCTCTTATTTGTTTTCTCATCAATTTCTTTTTTCCATGGAATCTAAATAATCAAACCTATTTACCTGTATTTCCTCTACAGGTTTATTAGTTTTCTATTGCAAGTGTATTTCCACCAATATCTATATTACTGAGATTTCTCCAATAACAGTCACTTATTGGGAAAATATTATAATTTTGTCTTTAATTAAGACATTACACCCCCTGACTCTACAGTTATATAATTTTCTTAGCATTAATAAGTTAATATTACATTAGTACTAAAATAATGAAAAATACCAGCTTTGATCGCTCGATATTGCTCCTATCCTAAGATCAGAATTAAATGATTATTTTTAATGAATAAATGATTTTAATCTCTAAGAAACTAAAAATTTAGAGAGATTTTGACTAGTTCCTCTCTTAATTCTGATATCCAGTGTGCTAAAAGATAATAAAAATTTTTCATGAGCCTTTTTTCATCGACAAATCCTTCCGCAACCATTTTGCTTCTTTCCAATTAAAATCTTCTACAGTTCACTCAACTTTGTCTAACTTCCTTACATATTATTTTTTTCTATTAGTGTCGGAGGCCGATATATACGTCTTTGCTGCTCTAGAGAAAGATTCCAGAGCCGATACTTCGGCCCGCACCTTGTAGCGCTTCACTATTCAAATTGCGAGACAACTCAATCTCAAAATAAATTTATAGTACGTTATAAATGTTCTAATTTAATTACAAGAGATTAAAAAAATAATAGTTTTTCGACAAAAACGTAAAAAAATAAATTAAAATGTGACTTCTCAACCACCCAAATCCACTTGTTTCTACCCTGGCTTCTCCTTCATTACTTAATAATCCTCCTAGGCGTCTGAAGAGAAGATGGCCTCGAGATCTTCTCCTCTAGAAATGTTATTGGAGTTATATCAGTGGGTAGATTCTCCACATGTTTGTATCATGTCACTATGTCATCTACAGCAAATTTACTTGTTTTATATATGTGTATACAGTTGTAAATAACAATAAATAAATTATTAAAAAAAAAAAAATATGACTTATGGTTCGTAGGACATCAGCCCTTAGCCCTTAGCCCTTGGCCCTCCTCTGGAGCTCAACCAAATACGTCATAACTACATAAAGAATAAACACTAACTCGTGGGGATTAGGTTGTTTTTCCTTGATCGTTGTCGTGAACAATACATTTCATTGGAGTAACAGTTCGAAAAGCTTTAATTTTGTTAATTAAAAAAAAAAAAGCCGAACTAATCCAAATTACCTTGTGCCTTGAAATTCTTCCTTTCTTTTGTTATAAAATATTATTTATTTAGTTACAAAATATATTGGAAATGCAAAGTATGCATTTCTTAATAAATAGTCTAATGTCATAATGAAGAGATGACTTTTCGTATGTGCAAATACTTTTTGTAAAATAAAACTCAATTTTTATTTTCTTTATGACCATTTATATGTTTGTTATCAATATGTTATCAATATCTCAGTGAATATAGAAAAATTAGTGTCATTGTTCTATTCTCTATTTCATTTTTAATACACTGTATTTTTAATTATGCAAATATTGTGTTTTGTTTGGTTTTTATGAGCCTTTTTCCAAACTCTAGTAAAATCGTGCAGGTTCTTTTTTCCAAGATCGTGAACTGTGATGTACTAGTACAAGAGAGGTCCGATGGAGGAGGAAGAGAGATGGAAAGAAGAGGAAGAGGGGAAATGATAGTGTCAGCACTAATCAGTTTTAACTAGCTCAACTGTGTTCAACTTTAGCAGAAATAGTTATCACAATTACCTCTTGACTTCCATCACTCTATTCTCCCAACTCTTGTGGTCTTGCTTAACTTAAGATGCCTACGGAACATGCAACAATAAACACACACTATCTGTCCATGTATCCACAATCAATAAGTCAATAGATATTTTTGATCGAGTTAATCTACATAAAAGTCAGCTCTGTTTTTATTACTTATTGGATGGTCGCTGTTAATTTTTTATTTTACTAAAATTTTGACTAGTATTTTTATTTATTCTTTGAGCCCAAAACTAACCTAAATATTTTTAGTTTTTGTGAGCACTGAGGATCGGAATACATCTATATTATTTGGAATGATTGTCTATTTATTGTTGCCTTGGTCATAAGTTGTAAGAAATATTATTATATTTCAATGAAAACAATCTGATTTACTGTTATATGTTAATGAATTATTTAGAAATTAATGAATTACATTCCTTATAGTAGTGACTAATATTTTTAAATTTAATTTTTATATTTAACCAGTAAACATATTTACAAAGTGCGTATAATTATTTATAATCATGCTATGATTTTCAGCTATAATGACGGCCATATTTGGTGATAGAAAGGATATTGGTCCTCCGGGCTGGTTTGCTGTCAGTGAAACTGTCCATAGCAGGCCCCGGCAAATATCAATTAGTGGCGGAGATGTCTTCCTCCTGAGACCCATATCGAAAGTCGAAAATCTCCTTCCGTGTGGTCGAAGGAACCCTCCCATATCTCCTGATAGGAAGGTATTGAAGTCTTATTTGTCTAGATGTTTTTCGTTTTCATTGCAGAGTAAACCATCCTCCTGTTCAGAATGAGACAAATTATAAAAATAGTATCACAAGCAATGCTATATTGGTTCTGACATTTAATTAATATATTTCATGTGAAAATTTTACTTTATTTGTGTATGATTAAGCGGTTAGTTGAATTCATGTTCGATTGATTTAAAAAAAAAACTTTAAGTTATACAAATTAGTTGTCAAGTATTTTTTAATATCAATCTATAATAAATAATAATATATCCGGTGTGTTTTTGATCCTATATTTTAAAAATATATATTACTAATACTGAACAACTATGTAAAATTGGCCAAAACTGGGATTCGGCGTAAGCCCGTAATTCCCAACCTGTATTAGAAACTTTTTTTACCATACCTTTAACATATTTCTAATATTTTATAATGTTATATACATTTATAGCATTTTATTATTACCTTTAAATCAAATATAATTCAAGTTATAGAATTACAGCGCATAAGATGGACGTGTAAGGTTGTAGGGCTTAGTAATGAGCGAATCCCTAAAGTGTTAATAAGCACTGAACCAACGGGTAAACGTCCGAGGGGTAGACCGAAACGTAGATGAAAGGATTGCGTTAAAACTGATTTAGTAGAATTGAGTTTGTAGGGGCATCACTGAAAGAATGTATGTAGAGAGTGATTGGTGGTGTCGGCATCGAACCTTCCAGTTCGTTAGGCTTTCATTATTGTCATTATTATAAAAACATTAATTTTCAATAGCTACTGGACGATTTACAGCGACGGGGCTAAAATTCCTCAAAGAGAAAGGTCATGACACAGCATAAATACTAGAAGGGAATTTCCTTTCCTTCCCCGTCCCCGAAATCCAGCTAGCCTGTTATTACCTACAAAACATTTACTTATAGCAAGTTGAACCAAAACAAAAATGTAATTAATAATCGTAAGCTATATTGCGAAATTACATAAAAGGTTATCTTCTTTCTAAATATTGCTCTTTTACGATCTTAATCTTCCTCTTTACCATTTTAAGTAAATGTTTCAATAGTGGTATAGGGGGTCTTAGTTGGGCGGGTTTGCCGCGAAACATTGCTTTCTAATATTTTTGTATCATAATTGTGACATCTCTTCTTGTGTGGTTGTGAAATGTCGTAAATAGACCAAAATATTCACTAAAAGTTTCTGTCTTAAAGTTAAGATAAGTATGGCAACTGCGACGGAAGGGAGTGGTGTGTTCACGCCGTTTTTTAAATTTTAGCCACTTTTTAAATATTGCTCGATTTACTATCTTATGTCTCTTTTTCCAACATTTTAAAATCAGTCTTCTGGCATCAGGAAAGTATGCTAAAATTCTGTCGTAATGTACTAATTATTAAAAAATAAAACTAATAAAACTAATCATTAGTGTTTATTCAGTTAAAAGAGTTCTGAGAGAAAATACTAAAGTGTAACTCGATTTTTTTAAAATGGTTTGTAAATCATCGCATCAACCTCAATTCAAATTGAAAACGGTTAACCGTCTAAATAAATCTAACAGTTTGTCCAAGGACCAGTTTTAAGTGTATTTAAAGTCGATATTTTCGAATATGAAATACAATTGGTACTGAGGGAAGCTACCCGTGCTAGGCACAAGCACAACTGCACAAGCGCCACCTGGATATTAATTAAAAGATTATTCGGGCAGTGACGGAGAGTCAATAGGTGGGTGATGGATGGTCTCCCACTCGATCCACTGCCTGAGAGCTTTCTTGACAAGTTATTAATCAAAGGTTAAATTATAATATCGGATTGATTGACAGTCGCCAAGATGTCGTCATTGTCTAGCTCGCTAATGCCCTCTTCTCTGTGCCTCGTCACGCGTCATGCCCCTCTGTTGTCACGCCATTCCGTCCCGTTAAATTTCATATAATACACCGAGTTTGTTTTTGGCCTGGCCGCTAATTTGCGACTTTAAGTCAGGATATAAGAAATGAAATGTTTTAAATATGATGATGATTTGAACTCCTGTTAAAAATCGAACACTACATTGCTTCCAGGTCAAAAATCGCTCACTGAGAATTGTAGCCATAACAAATTAGTACAAGAGAGCAAGAGGAGAAAAAAAGGAAGTTTTCTCACCCCACTTTTTGATTAATTTAATGAAAACTATGTATAATGAATAGCCAAAATTGATGAGTCTGCCAAGTATAGGTAGGGGAAATAAAAAATGGTGGCTGTTTAAAAACCTTGAAAAAACTAATTTTTCATTCGGAGCTCAACAACAATAGAAAATGTAAGAAAACATAATTTAAAGATGAGTAAATTTTCTGAAATGTTAGCCCTAGAGCTATCTAAGTCTAATAGTTCTCGAGATATAGTTTTTAAAAAGCAAAATTTCTTAAACATCAACTGAATGATTAGTAGTTAGTTAATTTATTTTGAGAAATCTATATCTCAGAAACTATGTGACGTACAGATGTCTATTAGCACTCAAATTAAAGCTAGTTTAATGAGCTATAAAGTAGTTTATGATGTTCATCTTTGTAGGAATAATAGTTTACATGATATTTGCTATATAAATTGATTTATAGTTGTTCGGTCAGTCAAAATTTTAATCACTCATACGGAACATATTTCTAGTGCGCGCAACTTGCTTAGAAATACGGTTATTAAGACACAGGAGCTGGAACCAATTATGAGTATGAAATTATTTATTTTTTTAAAAAATATTTTATATTGAGTTTTTAATTTCACCAACCGTAAAATAAACAAATAATGGAGTTAACTATCTTGTGTTAAAAATGGAAAACAACTTCAACATCGTCAAAATTTACACACGCGAACCTCCTTCCACACAATATTTCATTTGTTTTATTTTTTCGGTCATATTTATAAGTGGATTAAGTTTAGCGCTTTGCTATTACTAGATGCAACCTCAACAATTATGAGAATTCAGATATTATTATCATTGAGTCATAACAGGGTATCTTTTGAAGCTATTGTAATTTTGTATCCTTCTACAGTGCAGTGAATTATTAGGGCTACTTTTTTTGATGGATTATGATGTTAAATAATTTTAATACAACTTCGTGTTAGCGACTTTTTGACCCGCCACGCACTTACGGCCAAAATCGCCCATACTGCAAACAATCTGTTGACGAATTTCATGTAAATATTGCGGAAAATCGAACAAACCTATTGAACAAAATCGTTTTTAGAATTCCATTTCTGGTAAGAATCCGTCATCATAATTTTTTTTTCCGCAACTGATTGAGACGTGATGATGACTCCTCAGAAAATAAATTACACAATTATGACGACGTGTCCTTACCGAGAATGAAATTCTAAAACGATTTTGTTCGTTGTTTTTGCTAGAACGTAGGAAAAAAAATAGCGATTTTAGGTGTTTTACACCTTTCGGAGTTCAGAACTCTCCGAACTCTCAGAACTCTCAGAACTCTCCGAGGTCCAATCAATACATGCAGAAAATAATTACAGTATTCCACTTGAAATTCCAGAGTGAAATGTGCTATGAGAACTGATATGTTTAGAAAATCCATAAATTAATAATACTATCAAAAGGTAGACCAAATGTCCTTGTTGCAATAAAAGAAATATTTTAATTCCATATTATATTAATTTTAAATTCCTGATATTATAAAGTTTATACTGGGATATTGAGTGATTAAATCAGTAAAATTGAAACTTTGTAAAAAATTCAACATTTGACTGAAAATATTGTCAATAAATGATCATGAATATATTTTTTTATTACTCGGAATTTGTTAATTTAGAATTATTTACAGTTTTCTAAAAATTTAAGAAATTACAGCAAATCATTGAATTGTTATAATTTCAGCTGAGTGATTCCCTTCAAATTATTATTTAGAGTTATAACATTCAATTAACAGCTTATCGATTTTTTCTATTTTTCACCAAGGCTTTCAAAAGTGAACTTTGAGGGTTTCTAGTCAATTGTTTTATTATACTTAAACGAGTCTTACGTAATTTATGAATGAGACTTGTTAAATTTACCGACTTTTATATAAATATTTCGTTAATGTGATGCATAATAAAACTATTTGTTAAAATTATAGAATTCATTCGAGTTCGCAACGACCAAAAAAGTTATTGTTACAACAGGATAAAGCTGCTTTTGTCTATCGACTTATTTCATCAAAGAACTAGGCCTCAATAACATCATCATAAAGATGATTACAATTGTAGTGTTTTCTCAACTCGTAATGCATGTGTCCATTGTCCCAAAGGCAACAGTGGACAAGAGGCAGCAATTGGGTTGAGATGGGCCTAACATTAGCTGAGCACATAGGGACAGAGCATCTGCTGTACCGCTAACAATAACACATAGGATTCAAACTAATTATTGAGTAAATACCATTACCTAATGGCCATGGGACAGTTCCAACGGCACTAACTTAACGGATTTTGTACCTGGCTTAGCCCTGTCCCAGTGGATCTTCTAGGCTGATCTATTATAGCTGAGCTATCAGTTTGCTAAGCCTAATTGCTATAACAACTTAATAGTGATCGAGTATAAGTTTTACTCTTAATGCTGTTCAAGCTGATGTAACAAGTATATCCCGATATAAGCTCCATTTCTTTAAGATATGCGTTTCAATGTATTTCTTTCTTTTTAAAAATACAAATGAAGACAATAAAACCAGGCTTTATGTGGTTTTTAACATCACACTCACTGGCTTATTGATCACTGTGTCTTGAAATCGACAATATATCTGAGCTTAAAATTATTAATGACGGTTTCCATTTTAATATATGTATATACATTCATCCTTCCAGAGATACCCATCCTAACCCTATTCTATCAAATCAATTTTGACGCAATCCTCCCATCTACGTTTCGGTCTACCTCTAGGACTTTACCCGACGGTTCAGTGTATATTAAAATTTTAGGGATCCACTCGTTACAAAGTCCTACAACCTTACAAGCCCAACTAATACGCCGCAATGCTATAAGTTGAACTATATTTACCGGGTGTAAGTCCCTTAATTCAGTTTTGTGTAATTCATCACTTTTCTGTCCGAATATTTTACGTAATGATTTATTTTCGAAAACCTTAAGGCGCTGTTTATCCCTTAGTTTAAGAGGCCACATCTCATATCCATAAAGAATAGTGGGAAGCATAATAGTTCTGTAAAATCTAATTTTATCTTTTTGGATAGAAGGCGTGAGCTATACAGTTTTAAAAATGAAAAATAACAAGTATATCTCTTTTTT
>NW_027106849.1:1756767-1765146 GCF_000696795.3 Halyomorpha halys | reverse complement strand
TATAATACTTAAATTATATTTACCGGGTGTAGATACAGTGTTGTGTAGTCTTCTAAATTCTCCCGTTAATACATCCTTTTTCGGACTGAATATTTTGCCTAATAGTTTATTTTCGAAAACCTTAAGGTGTTTTAGTGTAAGAGGCCACGCATCGCATCCATAAAATAAAAGGAAAGGATAATAGTTTTGTAAATTCTAATTTTTAAGTTTTTCACTAAGCAGTTTCGAAATTGAAAAATAACAAGCATTTCCCGCATTCAACCTAGCTTTGATTTCCACATCAATTTTCCCTTTTTTTTTCTAGTAACCGCAGAACCTAAATACTTAAACTTACCTGACTGTTCAAACGTATTTCCTCCTATATCTATATCACCAAAATTGCTTGCGTTTCTATTGCTAACCGTATATTTTGTTTTATCCGTACTTATTTCAAGACATAGTTCCTTACTGGAGTTTATTAATAAAGTTGTATTTAGTTATATAGTTTCCTTGTCCTCGCACAATAATAACAAATCCTTAGCATACCCAAGCACCGGTATTTTACCACCCAAAGTTAAACCCTTTTCGGTATTCATCACACTTTAAATGACGTATTCATCACACTAGTGCTAGATTAAGTAAGATAGGTGATAAAGAATCGGCTTAATTTAAGCCCGACCGTACCTCGAATTTCAGAATTATGATCACCGATTCCTACCTTATTAAACGTTTTGTTCATGCACATCCTTACGAGATTTACTAGCTTCGTTGCTATTCCCTATTGAGAATATTATACCGCTTCTGGCGGTCAATAGAATCATAAACCTTTTTAAATCTATGTAAAGCTGATGAACTAACTATGTGGTTTATAAAAAAAATATTTTCAAATTAATTTTAATTAATTAATTTTTCAAATTTACTCATCTTCTGGTAGATTATACCCACTTATTAAAAAATGACGAAATCCTTGAAAACAAAACCATCTTAATCGGATCGGATTTATTGTTTTGGTTTTTTTTATTTTGGTACAAAAATCCCATACTACCGTTGGTCCAGAGTGCTAAGTTGAGAACGTTTGTATTCCAAATGGTTTTCAGTCAATATTTATTTCACTAAGGCCCCAGAAAACGAATCTTGACACTCTGGGGTTCTACAGGTTTAATGAAAGATTTGAAGAAAAAATACCATAACAAATTACTAATAAAAGAGAAATGATTTTTAAAAAGTTTCCTGAGGGGATTAAAAAAAAAAAAGAGTGGATTGTGCGTGATCTCAAAAGCTAATTACACAAGAAGACTATACTGCAAAATGAATTAATCATGAACTTTTTTATAGGCAACTTTTATAAATTAAATATGATAACTGTTTCTTAAAGAAACAAAAAAAGTTCAATCATAGCATTAAAACTGCTCCTGAGTGTTTGTGATTGAGTTTGAGAATTTAGAAGAAAAAAAAAATCGAATATGATGAATAAAATTATAAAGGAACCTCTCCACGATGACAATCCAATTAATTACAATTGAAAGAGGTCTAAACCATTTCCCCAGAAATAATTTGATTTATTTACTAGTATTATAAAATTATAAAAAAATTATTTCCAAAATAAAAAAGAGATTTTTGCTGCTGCATACAAATCAGAAAAAAATGTAGGTTGATGAGTTGTGATATAAAACAGTAAATAAATAAATGGAAATTGTACAATCATCATTCTATTTTCACTTGGGAAACATGAGCTATTCTGAAGGTTCCTGAATATTGATGACATAATTGCAAAATGAGTAATTCTGAAAGAATCTTTATCTGTTACCACAGGAAATCAAAATTCATGGATCACCTACGAATTACATAACAAAATTAGCTCGCAAAGAAAATATAAGAAGAAATTGGTAAATAAAAAACAATGTTCTGATTCTATAATTGAGAAATAATGAGCCGGAGAAGGAGCTAAAAATGCAGCAAAATGTTTTTAAATAGTTTTTTAAAATCCTGGTTTTAAGGAGATTATAAGTGTGATGAAAATAAATTTGAACGAAGAATGAGGAAATCTACTTCTTAATTACCTTCGTCTTTCCAAAGGCCTCATTCTTGCTTGGCTGCCTCCAAAAAGCATTGCTGAAAGAATGATCCGTTATAACAGATTGAGAATTGGATAAGTAAGTTGACCCATTTGTACTAGGATTGCATCAACCAAAGTAACAAACCTATGGCAATTCTTGACAAGACATTTCTTGAATAGAAAAAAAAAATTAAAATACAAGACTCTGCTTTGTACAAAGATGAATCGGGATCATGTTGACAAAAATAAACCGTCAAATTCAAGAACCATTCTCGTCGCTTATAGCCATGACAATCGAAGTGACGTTAAAAAAAAAATCAGATTAAAAAATACAATAAATTTATTTAAAAAAATGTTCTAATGATGTGAGTACTACCACAAATAGAAGGAGCAATAAAGTTATTAGATATAGCCGGGAGGGAATAAATGAGATATATAGGATTAAGTTTATATTGAATTTGCGGTGAGGGGGTGCCCTGTTCAACTCCGGCTTCTGCACCCTCCCTCTATACACTGGTCCGTGCATCACTACTCCACCGGCTCCTATAGATTTTCGTTTTATCCCTGGGTGTTTTCCCTCATCCTATTTTTATAACGAAGGTAGCCGTGTTTATTAACAATTTATAATGTTCATCCGATTGTAAAACATTTTTATTTTTTATAGAATTTATAAATTATTTAGAAATCTGAATAGTAAACAGACACTAATTAAAATCCGACTTGGGAAAAAAAATTGAGTTCACGGAAGTTCTCCAGAAAAAAAAAAGGAAGGGCTAATGTCTTAACTGCATAAACTAGCACAAATAAACTATGAATAAAACGAGGTGTGAATAATTATTAATTAAAAACAAACTACTCTGAAAAACTCCAACCACTCCTTTCGTGTTGTATTGCCTTCGTCTGTTGTTTGACTCCAAGTAAACTTTCCAAATGGTTCCCGTTTTTAATCTTCTGAACCGTCTGAGGCGTAAGCTTATTTCAAGTTTACGCTGAGTATTTATATATATTTCAAAATACTGCTAAATCATAGCTTAATCCGAATATGTGGATACCGTCAAACACAGTCTTTTGACACCGTGTCTTTTTCAGAAAGAATACATTTCTGAATTTTCAAAGGTCAGCTGTAAAAAAGTAGTTTTCTGGTAAACGAGTCTAAAACCTAGTGATAATCACAACCAACCATATGCTATGCGATTCTGAAAGAATATAGAATCTAAGAGGGAAGGGAAAATGAGAAAGTTGAACATCTACTTACAAGAACAATACAAGAACTTTTTTTCCTGAGAAAAATACACCAACAATATTGAGATTCATAAAAATTAGAGCGAATTTTTATTAGTCCTAATATCACATCATGTTCATTTGGCATCAAAGTGACAATCTTAACGATTTGAGACGATATTTTAGCGGAAAAAGTAATGACAAATTCACACATAGAAATAAAAGAAGCAATAGTGAATATTGGGAATATATAATTGCTATTTTTAAAAAAACTCCAAAAATCAATTAAAAATTGAAAAAAAGTTAATTTGAATTTCAGAATAAATTGTACTAAAAATTTTAATACAGAAGGTTTGAACAACGTTGAAATTTCAGGGTATAGCCCAGTTTAGGAGTATGTTCTCTTACTTCCTGTCGATATCACATATCTATTCTAGTGGGTGCCGCAGCACTGTGGTGTCTTCGTACACCAATGATGCCATAAGCGAATGTTACTTTCTCAAAATGTTACAAAAAAAAAATAATAATAATAATAATAAAATGAAAATAAAATAGGAAATATACAGTGCATCTTTTTTTTGTTTTCCTACCACACTCAACCACTCTGAGGATATCTATGGCGACATTTTTAGATTTTTTCTACAAGGGAACCGTGAAATGCGTTTAGTCTAGCAAGGGTGACCCAAAATATTTTATTAATATAGTGCGGTAGTGAAAATAAAGTGCTGAACTGAATAGGTCAGCACTGCACTTTATTTTATTTAAGAGTTTAAAAAAATGTATATCAAATAAAAATTAAAAGAAATAAGATTTTCTTTAAAATGTAATTTCTGACATTATATAAAAATAAAAACCTCTAAATTCGAACAATTACGAATTTTTGACAAAATACTCCATTTCCATTTTTTTTGGAGTTATAATATAATTTTTCTTGAATTTATATTCTTGTTTATTGATCTCAAATTTTATTCATGAATTATCATTTCAATGTCCATACAGTTGTCGATTTGAACTGATTTTTTTTTTTTAATTCGCATCAGAAAATCACAAGAGGTTCCACTGACTGGCTCCCGGGCTCCATTCTTCTCACAATGACTGAAGGGAGCAGGAATCGTTAGTTCCGAGTGATGGAGAATGCCCTCAAGATTTCCGACCGCCTTCAAGTACTATATTGAACTAGACAGGTACCTGAACACGATGCATCACGCTACACCGATCAATCATAAAAAGACCCGGCGACTGATAGGTTCAGGATTATCCCCTAGCTACAGAAAGGAACACCCACATTGTTCGCTCGAGCTAGGGGGGTCGCTCCCAGTCCAGATATCCTTGGAGATAGGCCTGAGAGGGATAAGAACTAGAACATGCCTTTGGGAAGCGTAGTACCGACAGCTAGGCAGTACCAAACACAAGTATATGGACCAAAGAAAATTAATATTTCAATTTGACTGCCGATTCTACAGGTAAGCATATGTATCGAGAATTTATGGAAATAAAGCAACTATAAAGTGTTTTAAATTACTATATCAAAGCTTTTTTTTTTTAATATTTATTTATTGCTCTTTACAACTGTACATTATAATACTTTTAGTAAATCTGATGTAAGTTAAATTGGAGCGTTTAGAGAAACTACCCATTGGTAGCACTCTAATGACATTTTACATTAGCTGGTCTTGTGGCCATCTTCTTTTCATATCAAAGCTTAAAAAATAATTGGATCCAAAAATGTATATATGTTTGAGCTCTGAGGTATTTTATGTTCTTTAGATAGCTCTAGGCTTCCTTTAATAAGGTAGAAAATATTTGACGACTAGACTCCAACTTGCATTGGATCTGATGTTTGTATAAATATAATACATTTTGACTAACATTAACATTTGAATTTTTCTAAAAATGTTTTGGGTGTTCTAAGTAACAATAGTATTTAATTTTAGTGGGTTAAATAAACACAGGAAATAATAAAAATTATAATAATACGAAAAGCCTATAATTATAGCTTGTATGCTTCAAAGATTCAATAAAAAAAAAGTAACACATTTTCCTTAACATTTAAATTAAAAAAAAAAAAAATGGAGAGAAAACACCCTAGGTGGTAAAAGGAAGAGAGGAGACAAAAACCAGAGCAGAAGCACACAGCGAGCTGGACACATCCACTCCCCGAACAACTCGGGCGATATCAGAGGGGTTTTTTTTGGCCGACCTTTTGCTGGCGAGTCAAAGAGCACTGGCTGAGACCTGGCTAAATGGTAATGGTGCCAAGGCAGAAAACATGGCCGACATCAAAGACACTCATGGTTTATTCATCAAGCTGACCATTTCTGCTCCCCTAGGCCTAATTCCAGGTGTCTTTCAGTTAGCGCCGCATTTACTGATCCCGTCGCTTCTTTACATCCTCTGGGTCGCCTCTTTTACTTTTATCTTTAGCCCTTCCAGTCGTTTTATATCGTGTGTGTAAAAGTCATATTCAGCTTTGGATATACGGTGTCCCTATGAAGACAAATTCATCTTTTTAAAATTTTATTTGTATGACTATACAAAAATGAGCATCTGAAAATACATGGAAAATAGTAATGAAGATTGATATTTAAGCTAACAGGAGACAATTATGATTCAAATATCTTGAATAGAGTAATTATATAATAAGTTGATAAGGGAAGATGTTTCCAATTTACGCATTCGCAGTTGTTTCGGAATATAATATGGCTATGCCTAATTCAATTTTCGCCCACCCTCAGCGCTCCTGGGGTGTTCCAGGTTTATCCAATGAGCTTATGGAATGAACCTGAACTATTACAAATACTTCCAGATAACAATACCATGATTGACACATACAAACATGTTAGTCGTATAAATGGAAGTTTTCTTGTATCCTTCCACAAATAGAAAACTATTTTCTCCCATCGTTATTTTAAATATATTTATAGACATTTAGAACTGTATTTACATAAAAATACATTTAGTAAATTTGATGTGTGATCATAATGGTTTGATAAAGACATATAGAGAAAATACCCATTGGTAGCACTCTAAGAACATTTTTACAATATAAGGTCTTGAGGTCATTTTCATTTCAGGCGCCTTGGAGGATTATCAGGAATGGTTCCTCTTCCTTAGAGGCAAGGTTAGAAACTAGTGGGTTTGGGTGGTGAATGAGTTTATAACGGAATGATTGATATCGGATTCGGTCGAGATCGGTTACATATGCAACGTTTTTATGGATGATTTTATTAGTGTCAAAGTATGGAGGATTGAGGATTTTACGAAGGATTTTGGATTGTAAGGATTGGATACGAGAGTAATTTGAAGGTTTAGTGGAATCCCAAAGCTCGACTCCATATTTCAAGATAAGCCTTATTATAACAATGTAGATCAGTCTTTTGTAATGAACTCGAAGTTTAGACCGTTTGTCTAATAAGTGCTGTCATAGTCGGAATCGATGTACAGTATCCTGTCTTTTCAGTGTTTTATTATATTTAAATAAGTATTTTAAAAAAAGGAGCTAAAGTACATTACAACGACTGTCAGCTATTTATTTAATTTCAGAATTTTGCTTGCTTCAGCTTTTATGAAGAGGGGTTAAAAAAATTGCGCACTCTTTGTAGTAATGGGTTTGTTCACTATGTTATAGTGTGGCGACTTCCTTATCTGCACAATGGCATTAATGCTCCTATGTCTTTCATACAATAAATCCATACAGAACAATAGGTAATAAATTTATAAACCATTGATCCATGAACCCTCCGCAACTACAGAACCTGCATTGATTCTTTGTTAGTTAGTAACAAGGCAAACAGAAGGAGGGGCTGGTGTTTGATCAGGTGGCTAACCCTTCAACTTGCTGTATTTTAGAGCCAGTAATTGATAGCGGCAGCCGAGAGAGCTCCCGATATATTAGTGGGCTTATGAAGGGCCCAGCGACCCCATTTGTTTAGCAAGCCGAATTTATATGTCCCGGCAACAAATCACCTACTTAGAGGAAATTTCGCAGTATCTCAAAACGGGATGAGGTTTACCACTCTGCCAACAAATAATAGGTATCCTTTCAAGAATAATAACCGGGCTGGGTGTATCAGGAAGATTAATTTTAAGGTAGATATTAAACCATCTCGGCTGTTAATAAATATCCAAAAAGTAATTGAGCCTGATATTGTTATATCAGCCTTTGACCGTAACAATTGTCAGTTATTTTATTATTAAACAAATAATAAAGGCATGTTGATATATATTTTTTACATTAAAAAAATATCATAAGATTTTATTAGCACTTGTTCCAAATTAAAATAGCATTAATAATAATAATAATAATGATAAAAGCCTGACGAAACCGAAGGTTCGAAGCCGATACCACCAATCCCTCAGTACATACATCCTTTCAGTAATACCCCTCCAAACCCAATTCTACTAAATCAGTTTAAACACAATCCTCCCATCTACGTTTCGGTCTACCCCTAGGCCGTTTACCCATCGGTTCAGTGTTTATTAACATTTTAAGGACCCGCTCGTTAATAAGCCTTACACGCCCATATTATACGCCGCAATGCTGTAACTTGAATTATATTTACCGGGTGTAGGTCCCTTCATTCAGTGTTGTGTAGACTTCTAAATTCTCCCGTTAATTCATCCTTTTTTGGTCCGAATATTTTGCGTAATACTTTATTTTCGAAAACCTTTTAGTGTAAGAGGCCATGTCTTGCATTCATAAAGAACAGTGGGAAGGATTATAGTTTTGCGATTGAAGACGCTAGCTTTGACTTCTCAACCTAGCTTTGACTTCTTCATCAATTCCGTTTTTTCCAGTTACCGTAGAACTTAAATACTTAAACCTACCAGACTGTTCAAACGTATTTCCTCCTACACCTATATCACCGAAATTGCCCGTGTGTCTACTGCTAACCCATGCATTTTGTTTCATCCATATTTATTTCAAGATCTAGATCCTTACTTAAGTTTATTAACGCGGTTGTATTTAGTTCTATAGTTTCTATATCCTCATTAATACCAAATCATCAGCATACCAAAGCACCGGTATTTTACCACCCAAAGTTAAACCCTTTTGGTATTCATCACACTTTTAATGACGTATTCTAGTGCTAGATTAAATAAGATAGGTAATAAAAAATCTC
>NW_027106849.1:1751946-1752747 GCF_000696795.3 Halyomorpha halys | reverse complement strand
TATGGAATAAAAATGTTTAAAAAAAATATATATTTAATTTTATTGAGTAATGTTTCTGGTGTTCATAGGTCTAAATTGAAGAATAACAGGATAATATTATAATAGTGGAGGTATTACCATGCAGTCCTTTCAATCTCCAAGAGGGAGTAACGACTGCTGTATAGTGCTGCTGCATAGTGGTAAGAATCCTAATCAAATCCAGACCATTGTTGAGCTTTTCATAACAAGAATGTGTTCGACATTTTAAGATTTTATTTCAATATGATTTTTTTTTTATTATAAAATTTGATATTATTTCCCCAATTTAGATAGAACCAAACACCAATCCTTCCATAATAAAACTTCCTAACCAACCAAACCCTCCTGTTTATAACCTGGCTTCTTCATCCAGGTAACGATGGATAAACTTGGGCGTCGGAAAAATAGATGGCCTAGAGATCTCTAGAAATATTATTGGAGTTCCACCAATGGGTAAATTCTCCACATATCTGTATCATTTCATATCATAAGAAATATCGACTTTACTTGTGATATATTTTTAATACAGTTGTTAATATTAATAGATACATTTAAAAAAATTAATTAAAAAAAATTATTATGAGTAAGATAAAATGTTAGTAGTGATATTATTTAAGGTAGCTTTGTTTAACAACACTTTTCTTGATTTAGTTTTAACACCAAACGCTAGTTGTCACAATAATGTTTACATTGCTAAGATAGCTATTTCTCCAGAGCAATGAATGTGATACTACTTTATTGGAGTCTGCTACTATTAAAAGCAGGATCAGCATTAACGGTTAT
>NW_027106849.1:1750419-1751287 GCF_000696795.3 Halyomorpha halys | reverse complement strand
TTAAAAAAAATTATTATGAGTAAGATAAAATGTTAGTAGTGATATTATTTAAGGTAGCTTTTTTAACAACACTTTTCTTCATTTAGTTTAAACACCAAACGGTAGTTGTTACAATAATGTTTACATTGCTGAGATAGCTATTTCTACAGAGCAATGAATGTGATACTACTTTATTGGAGTCTGCTACTATTAAAAGCAGGATCAGCATTAACGGTTATCTCCTTCTTCTTCTTTCTCTTCCTTTTTAGTACCTTTCAGCGTGGTGGTGCCTCTGTCCAGGCAAACCAAGCCTCTCGATCCCGAGCCAGCACCCTCATGGCATCCCAGTTTTTCCTCTTCTCTCTACCACTTTCGAGATGTAGTCAATCCATTGTACTCTTGGTTCCCCTCTTGGGTGCTTTCTTGTTGTTCTGGCCTCAAAATATTTTTTTGGATCCCTATCTTCACTCATCCGACAGAGATATCCAAACCTTCTAAGTTGTCTCTTTACAAACGGTTATCTTTTCTTTGCATTAACGGTTATGTAATTGTAAAATACATGCACACATATATAAAATTAAATTAAATCTGTACCCATGGAGGGTCAGAGGTGCGTAGTTTATAAGGAATTACTGTTACTGGTCCAACGGTTGTGCAAGGAGGTGATTTGGTTAGAACCACGCTCAACCGCCAGATTTTAATCCAATTAAGGGTACCCACTGTATGGCACTGAGTGTCATAGCTGTGACAAGTTACAGATTATAATTATCTGCCGGATTCGAACTCGGGTCTTCGTAGTTAGTAGTATATTGCCTTACCAATGAGCTACTCCTCCCAATATATAGCAGCAGAAAACAGAACGGCCTGGTAGAAGCTTCTTTTTTTTTTT